>NW_019957538.1:469979-502985 GCF_002910315.2 Salvelinus sp. IW2-2015 | reverse complement strand
GGAAACAAAAAAGATCTGACATGGAAATGGGCTTCCATCCCTCTTTCTTGCCTGCCTGCTTCTTAGCACCATACTTGWTAGTGTTCAACACCAGGGAATCAACAACAGATGAGGTGAAAAACAGCTGGAAAAGTTGCATGGGGCTATACTTGGATGTCATATCCAGCTGAGGGCCGGATGGCCTCTTTGGTCTGAATAATGGAGGTGGAGGCGCCACATCCTCCTCCAGCACAGAGTGCCAACGACCCTCCTCCTCTCTGATTGCAGGTGTATCTCTTCCCCATCTCCGCTTCTTGGTCACAGACTTCACACCTGGCAGGGCGGGGGTAGATGTGGAGCCGGAGACAGCAGGGGTCCGGCTAGATGAACGAGCTCACCTGGGGGATGGGCAACTTGGCAGTGGGGGCTCCCAATCAGAATCGGAGGGACTGTGAAATAAAGACACAGACACACAGATTATATATAGAGTAGTGAAGCTCAATCATTTTGGGGATCTGTGGTTCTATTCCATGTTTAGATAAAATAAATGTAAAAAATATCTCATATATACAGACACACAGATTTATATGTAGAGGTAGACTGAAGCTCAACTCATTTTGTGGGGGATTCTGTGGTTTTCTATTCCATGTTTAGATAAAAAAATAAATGTAAAAAATCATTCATATATAACAGACACAAGATTATATAGAGTAGTGAAGCTCAATATTTGGGATCCTGTGGGTTCTGTATTCCATGTTTAGTATAAAATAATGTACAAAACTATCGTCATATATACAGACACACAGTTATATTGTAGAGTAGGCGGACCACCTCAATCATTTGGGTATTTTTTCAACAACGGCATGAAAGAGGTTTACTTACCAATCGAGAATCCGCGTCTTCTCCATACAAAAACATATCCTCAAATTGGGAGTCCAAACTTGACACACAATCTGATACATCTTCTTGTAAATCTGTGTCACTTTCTCTATCAATCTCGTCAATAATTGCATGTAGATCTGTATAGCTGGACTTTGCCTTCGATTTTCAAGATTTACTCGCCATAATTATTTCAATAAAATAGAGGAAAATGATCTTGACTCAATACTGCTAACGCGCAAACAACGTGGCTCCTTCGGGTAGAAATTTCAATGGTGAATGTCTGCGTAACGCACGACTTTCGTTCAAGACCGGGTCTTCCCGGATATAACCATTAGATATTGGCGTTTACCGCGGCTCATTGGCTCTCTACCAAGCTAGATTTCAAGACGATCAGTGGTCATTGGGCCAAAATACAGTCAATCAAAGAAGCACTGGTCATATCATTGGCGCTCAATGAGGTCATTGTTTGGTATGTTCAAATCAGTTCCTTTCGGTCAATACGTCCCGTAGAAATAACCATCATGTATGGTTGTGTTACTAACAAACAGAGGATTGCAATGAAACCCACCATGACTAGATACACGTACATTTAGTGTGAGTAATTACATCGACTGTTTCGTCGAAAGTTGAAGGAGTCGGAACTCATGACACAAGCCYTTTACAAAATGTGTCGTGTTATGCTATAAAAATTGATTAAATCGAACAAAACGACCATTCATTGTGAAGATTGGACCTTTTGTATTGCCAAAAGAAGAAGATTTTCAAAGGTAATTGATTATTTTATTGCTATTTCTGACTTTTGTGACGCTACTGCTTGGTTGGAAAATGCTAGTTATACTTGTSTGTSTGGCGCGCTGTCGTCAGATTATCGTAAGGTATGCTTTCGCCGAAAAGCATTATTGAAATCTGACACCACGGTTGGATTAAGAAGTAGATAAGCTTTTAAATGATGTTAGATACATGTATTTACAAGAACGTTTAATACTACGAATGGTGTATTTAGAATCTTTGCGCTATCGGAAGCAGTGGATCGGAGCAGTGGATGGTGTGCAACCCTCCTGAGTCTGACTAGAAGTCCACTACGAATACCTCTTCTTGAAGCAGCCTCTGGTATAAGTTCAGTTGCCCTGGGGGGTACGAACAAAGGATCCAATTCTGGAAAGTCATATTCCTGGTCGTAATGCTGGTGAGTTACCGCCGCTCTGARATCCAAAAGTTCTTTCCGGCTGTATGTAATAACACAAAAAACGTTCTGGGCTAATATTGCTCCACTTACACATAAATGAGAGAATATTGGGGGCACTTCCATGGGCCATGAAGTTAAACACACTTCARCCGGACATTAACACAGTATTTTACAGTGGGCACTTCTGTTTTGTTTTTATTCTGTTGAGCAATTTTCTTTGGCCAAATGCTGTAATATTATGCTCGTATTTTCCCTAGAAACAATGGCTTGACTTGCTTTTGATATTATCTTAAACTTTTGTGAGGATTCGGTGTGGTGTTGTAACGAGTGCGCTGAGAGTCGGGAGGCAAGTTCAGGGAGTGGGTGTTATAATAAAAAAAGAAAAACAARGAACACAAAACACAAACGCACAGACATGAAAACAGAGTCAATAACACCTGAGGAAAGAACCAAGGGGAGTGACAGATATAGGGAAGATAATCAAGGAGGTGATGGAGTCCAGGTGAGTGTCATGAGGCGCAGGTGCGCGAGACGATGTTGTCAGTTGTGCGGGATAATCATCAGCCTGATGACCTAGAGGCCGGAGAGGGAGTATACGTGACAGGTGTGGCAATCAAATAAAATTGTATTTGTCACATGCGCCGAATACAACAGGCACCTTACCGTGAAATGCTTACTTACAAGCTCTTAAACAACAATGCACTTCAAGAAATAGAGTTATGGAAATATTTACTAAATAAACTAAAGTAAAAAAAAATRGAATCAATCAAAAAGTAACACAACAAATGTACATAACAATAACGAGGCTATTTACAGGGGGTACCGGTACCGAGTCAATGTGCGGGGATACAGGTTAGTCGAGGTAATTTGTAAAGTGACTATGCATAGATAATAAACAGCGAGTAGCAGCAGTGTGGTGAATGTAAATAGTCTGGGTGTCTATTTGATTAGTTGTTCAGCAGTCTTATGGCTTGGGGGTAGAAGTTGTTAAGGAGCCTTTTGGTACTAGACTTGGTGCTCCAGTAACACTTGCCGTGCGGTAGCAGAGAGAACAGTCTATGACTTGGGTGACTGGAGTCTTTGACACTTTTTTGGGCCTTCCTCTGACACTGCCTATTATATATGTCCTGGATGTCAGGAAGCTTGGCCCCTCTGTAGTGCCTTACGGTCAGATGCCGAGCAGTTGCCATACCAGGCGGTGATGCAACCGGTCAGGATGCTCTCGATGTTGCAGGTGTAGAACTTTTTGAGGATCTGGGGACCCACTCCAAATCTTTTCAGTCTCCTGAGGGGGAAAAGGTGTTGTTGTGCCCTCTTCACGACTGTCTTGGTGTGTTTGGACCATGATTGTTCGTTGGTGATGTGGATACCAAGGAACTTGAAGCTCTCAACCTGCTCCATTGCAGCCCCGTCGATGAGAATGGGGGCGTGCTCGGTCCTCCTTTTCCTGTAGTCCACAATCATCTCCTTTGTCTTGATCATGTTGAGGGAGGGGTTGTTGTCCTTGCACCACACTGCCAGTTCTCTGACCTCCTCCCTATAGGCTGTCTCATCGCTTGTCGGTGATCAGGCCTACCACTGTTGTGTCGTCAGCAAACGTAATGTTGGAGTCGTGTTTGGCCACGCAGTCGTGGGGGAACAGGGAGTGCAGGAGGGGACTAAGTACACACCCCTGAGGGGCCCCAGTGTTGAGGAACAGCGTGGCAAACGTGTTGTTGCCTACCCTTCCCATCTGGGGGTGGCCCGTCAAGAATTCCAGGAATCGACGTTGTGTCCACGTCATTTCAATGAAATTACATTGAACCAACATGGAATAGATGTTGAATTGACTTGTGGGTTATGTGCAGCAGGCAGAAATCTGATCTCCCTCTCTGACTGTAGGATTAATGTGTCTCATTAGAGATGACATTTCCTGCTTGGTTTTCCTGCTCCTCTTTATTGGATCCACGCTGACTGGTTGATGGGGGGTTATGAACATATTTACTTCCCGCATCAAAATGAGCCTGCCTCCTCCTGGGATAAACACACCACCTTGCAACATGGAAATGTGATTATGGTTTTGTGGTAAAGGCTTGGGCTTGGTGGTGTGTGTGTGCGCGCCGCTCAGGTGTGTGTACTGTGGGCCGTCAACTAGTCAAGCTCCAGTGGTCTGCCGGCTCGGATTAAATCAAGTGTGTGTGCGCACATGCTTGTGCGAGAGAACTTGCGTCTGTTTGTGTGTGTGTCTGTCTCTGTTTGTCAGTCACACGCCTTCCTCAGCCCATTGAACCACATAGCTGCCTTCTCCTCCAAATCAAACTCAGTTACTATGGATCAGTCTCTTTCATAGTCTAGAGACAGTTTTATAAAGATCATGTTTTTTTTAATTATCAAACGCTCCTTTTCCCCTCTCTCTCTCTCTCTCTCTCTCTCCCTCTCCCCTTGCAACTGTAGGAGTTATCTTTTACATATACATATAAGTTCATTTTCCACTCTAGTGACCATATGTCACATCCTAATTCCCTCAACACTCCTTCTACAGTAAGTATGTTCATACAGTTTCTATTCATATGTTATTATTTTCTCACCAAAACATCTCTCCTCCGCTCTCAACCAAAGCTGGTGCGTTCTTTTATCCATGTGATGACGTCAACATTTTGATCTCTGTATTGTGACCGATGTTTTTGTGCTGCTCTCTCAGAGCGCTACTCAGATTAGCATGAGAATACAGCACAGTACCTCTCTCTCTCTGCAGAATAATTCAATTACATGAATTTGATTAGCTTCTGCTCTGTGCCTTTTTCATTTTGAAGCTTTTAGATAATTCATAGACATTGTTCCTGACTCGCATTTAACCTGTTTATGCTTTTACCCCAACCTCCTGGTGTCTATCAAATATCTTCAAAAAGAGAACATTTCCTAAAATTGTGAATATTGTGAATATTTTAGAAGTCTGCGTACAGTCCCGGTAAAAGGTTTTCTTTGCAACCAGAATTCATATAGCCATGACTACATGTAACACTATTCCACATCAACTAAATGATGCAAGCATTACAATTAGATAAAAAAACAGATAGAAATACACCTTATGGAACAGCAGGGACTGTGAAGCACACAGGCACATGCATCCATACTTGGATTTTGTGTTGTATATATGTGGTAGTAGAGCAGCTAATGAGTATCCATAGTAAATACAAATGGCTTCCCTTTCTCTTTCCATTTACCTTTATTTAACTAGGCAAGTCAGTTAGGAACACATTCTTATTGACGGCCTAGGAAGAGTGGGTTAACCACCTTGTTCAGGGGCAGAATGACAGATTTTTACCTTGTCAGCTTGGGGATTCGATCTCGCAACCTTTTCGGTTACTAGTCCAACGCTCTAACCACTAGGCTACTTGCCACCCCATTTGGAGGTCAAGCTTCCATTTCTGAAGAGGGGAAAAGGGCAATGAACATTGAAGATAGAAAGCTGAAACTCGACAACTGCCTCAGCCCCCTGTGACACACAGAAAGTTTCTGGTAAGTGCACTCTCTCTTTTAATCTCTTGCTCGTTCTCTCTCTCATTCCGCTGCCCCATGGTCCTCTGCTCTTCATTTCCATCTCTGTCTATATACAGTACATGTATTTCCCTCCCTCCCTTTCTCTCKTCCCTTGAGGTAACATAGCCCTTCAGAGTCAGCAGAACATTGTTGAATGTTGTACAGAACATTGTTGAATGGGCTTACCTTGGTTGCACCCTGTTCTCCTCAGTGGACTAGACAGTTGGGGACTAGACTGTTGAACTGGACTGGGGCTAGAACTGGTCTATACAAACTATCCATACCTAGTTATCCGTTGTAAAGTTGTTATCCACCCCACTGTGTCCACAGAGTGCAGTGTATGATGAGGTTGCCCCTGTAGATGCTGATCCAAGGTCAGTTTTGTGTTTCCCCCAGTAGAATTAGGGAAGGAGCAAGCTGATCCTAGATCTGTTCAGGGAACTTGCCCAGACTCATTTGCACTCATTATCCTTTGGGGGTGTTAAATTTTTTAAGAGCTTAGAGGGACGAGTGCACTGTGGGCAGCAGGTTTTTTAATGACCACTTAAGTCTACACACACACACACACACACACACACACACACACAAACACACACCCTCCCAAACGTAGGGTCTCTTTTCCACCTGAGAGGCTCTCCTAATGTCTCTGAAAGCTCACTGATGCTTAATGCTCCCTCTGACCTCTCTCTCTTCTCTTTTTCCTCCTCTCCCTTTCCGTCTCTCCTCTCCTCCGGTTTCTGGGGTTTAATGAGCGGGGGGGAGACGGTTCTAACTTCTGAGTTAACCTATGGTTCATTGGACAGGCCCTGGCAAAGGGCAGCACAGTTATATAAGCCAAGATAGAGCACTTAGTAAAAGTTAGACATTGAGCCGTGCCCCTCTTTTCAAATAGATTTACAAGTCTGGTTTCCCACCTTGTGAACAAAAATATAAACGCAACAAGCAACAATTTCAAAGATTTTACTGAGTTGCAGTTCATTTTAGGAAATCAGTCAATTGAAGTAAATTTATTAGACCCCAATCTATGGATTTCACATGACTAGAAATACAGATATATCTGTTGGTCACAGATATCTTTTTTTTTTTTAAAGGTAAGGGCGTGGATCAGAAAAGCAGTCCGTATCTGGTGTGACCACCATTTGCCTCATGCAGCGCGATACATCTCCTTCACATAGAGTTGATCAGGCTGTTGATTGTGGCCTGTGGAACGTTGTCCCACTCCTCTTCAATGGCTGTGCGGAGTTGCTGTATATTGGCGGGAACTGGAACATGCTGCCGTACACATTAATCCAGAGCATCCCAAACATGCTCAATAGGTGACATGTCTGGTGAGTATGTAGGCCATGGAAGAAATGGGACTTTTTCAGCTTCCAAGAATTGTGTACAAATCCTTGCGACATGGGGCAGTGTATTATCATGCTGAAACATGACGTGATGGAGGCGGATGAATGGCACGACAATGGGCCTCAGGATCTCGTCATGGTATCTCTGTGCCGTTGACGAGATCAAATTGCCGTTGATAAAATGCAATTGTGTTTATTGTCCTTAGRTTATGCCTGCCCATACCACAATCCCACCACCGCCATGGTGCACTCTGTTCACAAGTCGACATTAGCAAACGGCTTGCCCACACAGCGCCATATAAGCTGTCTGCCATCTGCCCGGTACAGTTAAATCCAGGATTCATCCGTGAAGAGCACACTGAAGTCGGTTATGATGCCAAACTGCAGTCAGGTCAAGACCCTGGTAATGATAAACACACAGATGGGCTTCGCTGAGAGAGTTTGTGCAGAAATTCTTCTGTAGTGCAAACCCACAGTTTCATCAGCTGTCCGGGTGGCTGGTCTCAGACAATCCCGCAGGTCAAGAAGCCAGATGTGTAAGCCCTGGGCAGGCGTGGTTACACGTGGTCTGCAGTTGTGAGGCCAGTTGGACGTACTGCCAAATTCTAAAATGACGTTGTAGGCGGCTTGTGGCATCTTGTTGTGTGACAAAACTGCACATTGCAGAGTGGCATTTTCTTGTCCCCAGCACAAGGTGCACCTGTGTAATGATATGCTGTTTAATCAGCTTCTTGATATGCCACACCTGTCAGTTGGATGGATAATCTTGTCAAATGAGAAATGCTCACTAACAGGGATGTAAACAAATGTGTGCACAACATTTGAGAGAAACAAGCTTCTTGTGTGTTTGGAACATTTCTGTGATCTTTTATTTCAGCTCATGAAACATGGGACCTACACTTTAATTGTTGCGTTTATATTTTTGTTCAGTGTAGTTTACACAGAATTCTAGTAGTTTATGTACAGTTAGTGTGACACTAGAATGAGAGGGATTATAAACAGTTCTGGGACCAGGCTAGATACTGGCATGAGGAACTCCCGCTGGTCCACCTGACAACGAGATCTCCGAGATCACCGTGGTGACAGCTGTTTGATTGTTCAATGTTGCTTCAGTAATAGGGGGACCCTATCCCTCACATTCTTCAGACTGACTGTTCCCTGTAGAAAAAATTACGTTTGAATTCCGAGGGGTGTGCTGGTATGGGGTTGCTAGGCAACCGTCTGTGACAGGGTCTTTAGGAGCAGGTTCTCTGGGCCATTGTGTCACAGCTGGGCAATCAACATTGGATCGAACAAAGTGTGTGTGTGTGTACATGTTTATCTTGGTTTAACATAGTCTGTGATTTCATTCATTTTTGAGCAACAAGACAGGACTGCTTTGACCTTATACACATAAGCTTTTCTACAAACTGTTTGAACTTGTTCTATTATGCTTTCTCTACCCCAAACCTAAAAGACCAGCCAACACCCCTCTTGTAACGTTCCTCGTCTTCGTCGGATGAGGAGTAGTCAAGATCGGACCAATACGCAGCGTGGTGAGTGTCCATCTTTATTAAAATAAATAAACTGAACACTGAAGTAATCAAAAACAACAAAGAGAGTGAATGAAACAAAACAGTCCTGAAAGGTGCAGCAACACTAACCAGAAAACAACTACCCACAAACACAGGTGGGAACAGGCTACCTAAATATGGTTCTCAATCAGAGACAACGATTGACAGCTGCCTCTGATTGGGAACCATACCAGGCCAAACACATAGAAAAACAACACACAGAACAAAACATAGAATGCCCACCCCAACTCACGCCCTGACCAACCAAAATAGAGACATAAAAAGGATCTCTAAGGTCAGGGCGTGACACCTCTAAACACCCAGCTGCGCACAGTCTGCAGTCCCTACTGAAGCTGTAGTTTAAAACCTATGAGGATTGATTTCCCCCAGACACACATAACTGTSACTCTCTGGCTGGAGGCTCTTAATTGTAGATTGGGCAAGCTTCAGGGCTCTTTAGATGCTGTTGGAGTGTTAAAGTGTTTTCTCTCTGTGTTCTCTGTGTGTGGCTGGACCCTGCGTGTCTAAATGTCACGTTGCTGGCTGTTGGGAGATGTAGGGGGGCTATTTCAATACACCGCGTGACATAATCCTGAGACTGTGGGACTGTTGGACATTCTAGAGAGGCTTATCACGTACACACATTGATTCCGTATGATCAAGGGGTGGCGTAACCCTAAYAATTTGTAGGACTCGGAGAATGGAGAGGGGATCAAGACTCAAGGGGGAGTTAGAGAAGCAGGAGATGAGTGTAGTCAAGAGGGAATGAGTCAAAGATTGGCGAGGGAGTTGATCAAGCACAGGAGAAAAGAAGGAGTGAATTCTGAAGAGAAGAGGGAGTGAAGAAAAGGGATGGAATCGAGGAGAGGGAGTGAGTGAAGAAGTGGAGAGAGAGGAAACGTGTTGATAAAAGGATAATAAGAGGAAATTAACTGAGGAAAGGAGAGGGAAGAGAGCGGCCATCTGATTGGATATGGTTCAGTTAAAGACCGCTTTGCAGCCTGGGGAAAGTAATTAGATACAGCTCCACACACACAGCTCCACACACACACACACACACACACACACACACACTCCTTACCTCAAAGTTCTGAACATTGGAACATAGGTCAAATGTAGGATTTATGAGTAGTCAAAGCAAGACGAGACATGATTGCGCAAAACAATCTGTAATTTGAGTATCTTATGTGGAACCCAGGAGAATAATTCACTGTCTTAGCAGATGGGGGGAAAGTTTGAGCTAAACTAGCTGTGTGACATGTTCTCTCTCTGTAATATCTCATTCCTGACTGCTTGTTTATCAGATTCTCTGGTGTGTGAGTGTGTGTGCCTGCATGCCTGCTTGCATGCACATGCACGTTTGTGTCTGTGTGTGTATACGTGTATGCGCATGTGTGTGTTTCTTCCCAAACAGACTTCCACTGGCTCATTAATTGTTCTTTTATCCTAACTCTCAGATAAAGACGTTCTCTGTTCACGGCGGTGAATACATTATAATGTCTTTCCACTCAATGAGAAACAAGCTGATTTCTGAATGGAGGGGACAAGGCTGAATAATCAGCCCTCATCTTGATAGTTTTCCTTCTTCTACAACAAGGGGTTGAACAGGGTGGATGGACATTTTTATTTTCTCTGAAGATATCTATCGGGGAAATAATGAAAACAGCTAGGCTGTATTCTATCGGCCCTATTCAAAATTAGTACACTACTGTCACGCCCTGCGACCTGCACCGGAGCCACCACCCACACTAATCACCCTCCCTACCCGTTTGGTTGCAGGTTTTGCGGCCGGAGTCCGCACCTTTGGGGGGGGGGGGGTACTGTCACGCCCTGACCATAGAGAGCCCTTGGTTCTCTATGGTGTAGTGGGTCAAGGCGTGACTGGAGGGTGTTCTAGTTTATATTTCTAAGTTGGTGTTTTGTATGGTTCCCAATTAGAGGCAGCTGGTAATCGTTGCCTCTAATTGGGGATCATATTAAGTAGCCGTTTTTCCCACCTGTYTTTGTGGGATATTGTTTGTTTGAGTTAGTGTGTGGGCACTACGACTTCACGTTCTTTGTAAGTTTTGTTGTTTTGTTTCACTTTGTATTAAAAAGATGTGAATTGAGTTCCACACTGCGCCTTGGTCCGCTCCTTTTGAAGAAGGTGACAACTACATAGGGAATAGGGTGCCATGTTCTAGTTTTCATTTCCAGGCTGGCAGGATTGGGGTGTGGAGGTGAGCTCTGGGTATGAAAGGGAAAGTGAATGAAATCCTAACTCTCTGAAGCTCCCTTTAAGATTATGATGTGAAGGAAAATTGAATAGTATAGTCACGGTTAACTTCTCTAGGGTAGGGGGCAGCATTCGGAATTTTGGATGAAATGCATTCCCAAATTAAACTGCCTGCTTCTCGGGCACAGAGGATATGATATGCATATAACTGGTAGATTTGGATAGAAAAATCTCTAAAGTTTCCAAAACTGTTAAAATAGTGTCTGTGAGTATAACAGAACTGATTTGGCAGGTGAAAACCTGAGAAAAATCCATTCAGGAAGTAGTTATTTTTTTTGGTTTGGTAGTTTTCTATTCAATGCCATTACAGTATCCATTGATTTAGGACTCAAATTGCAGTCTTCCACTAGATGTCAAGTCTTTTGAAATTGTTTCAGGCTTGTATTCTGAAAAAGGAGGAAGTAAGAGCAGTCTGAATGAGTGGACCCTAAAGTGTCACAGAGCTTTTTCATGCGCGAGACCGAGAGAGTGCGTTTCTTGTTTACCTTTTAAATTGAAGTTATTGTCCGGTTGAAATATTATCGATTATTCAGGCTAAAAACAACCTGACGATTGAATATAAACATCGTTTGACATGTTTCTATGAACTTTACGGATACAAGTTGGATTTTTTTTGTCTTCCTGTTTTGACTGCGTTTGAGCCTGTGGATTACTGAAGAAAACGCGCGAACCAAACAGAGGTTTTTGGATATAAAGAGACTTTATATTTTTACCAGAGATTAATAGATACTGATCATACCCCATCCTTCTTAAATGGAAGAAGTTTGGAACCACCAAGACTCTTCCTAGAGCTGGCCGCCCGGCCAAACTGAGCAATCGGGGGAGAAYGGCTTTGGTCAGGGAGGTGACCAAGAACCCGATGGTCACTGTTACGAATCCCTTTGGCCCGGCAGTCTAGGGGGGATGGTAACGAGACCCYTAACATAACTCATGCAAATTGGGGTAGTGAAAAAGTAACAGTGAGAACGAAATAACCACAGACAACTAAATTACCATCAAACACTCATGGTTTATTTGTAAACACACGGTAAAGGGGGGGGGGGGGGGGAGGAAAAGGGGCTGAGCTGGACCCAAGGAAAGAAACAAATATCCAAAAACACCCCTAAGCTAGACTAGCCTACTTCAACAACAGCTAGCTAACTAACCAAAAATACAGTGGGTGGTCCGCCCAGTTCGAACTAGTGTTCTTCGACAAAGTATTCCTACGGGTAGTGTATGCCCATGGGCGACTTGTCTTGGTATCCCCTTTTCCCACCATCAAACAAACAGTCAAACAACATAACAAAACAATACTCACAGGATAACGGACAGGAGAAGGAGATCAAGCTCCAGAGAGAACTGACAGGGTTTTTAAACCAAGGGAAAGYGGTTGTGATAGGGTAATGAAAACAGGAGGTGTGTCTTGATTGATTGGTGACTGATTGGGGAATGATGATTGCCTCCTGTGAGGGGAGAAGGAGAGAAAAGAAATACACACACAGGATACACACACAGGATACCTGTATCCGTAACAGTCACTCTGAGTTCCTCTATGGAGATGGGAGGAACTTCCAGAAGGGCAACCATCTCTGCAGCACTCTACCAATCAGGCCTTTATGGTAGAGTGATGCAGACACTTACATTGATGGAAGCTACAATCTATCTGCGATATTAAAGCTGTTTCATGTAGGCTCTCCCTTGACAGCTTGACATTTTGATAACCGTGTAAATTCCTCTAGGACAAGGTGACTTTTATCAATATGTACACTTGTATTTACCCCCAAAAAGTGAAATGCTAATGTGGCGATCATAAAGAACTACAAATGCCATGATGATCTGTACGAGACTGTCTCTCACTCTCTCTCCTCCATGATCCATGTCCTACTTTCCCTCTCTCCCCTTCTCTTTTCCCCCCTCCACCTCCTTCCCTCTATGTAGCCGTTTACCATCCTGGGCCTCTGGCTCACTCTTACTTCCTCACCCTCCCTTCTCCCTGTCCATCCAGCTTCCTGCCATCCCTGTTTCCAGTCCAGTCCTTTCTCTTTCCCATCGGCCCTCAGGGATAATTCTGGGTAATGGACCTGAGAGCCTGTGGTTGGCTGACGCCTGAGGGGAGGCCATGGGCCTGTGGAACATTCTGGAAGGCTGAACCAGCCAATGAACAGCCATCCCTGTCCTCTCTCTGTGTTCTACTGCCAACTGAGATCAGCTCATAAGACTCATTAATGAGGCGTTATGACTTTCCCGTTCAGGGTGTGTGCTAGAGGCGGGAATGTGTGGGTGTGTGTGTGTGTGCGTGTACGTGTGTGCGTATGCAGGCATTCCTGTAAGTGTGCTGTAAAAGTGAGCCAACGTTTTATATTCTATAGCTAATCTCATGCTGTTCTACACATTTTGCCATGAAGCTCACTCTCCACCTCAGAACCAATTTTACCAGTGGAGGCTCCTCAGAGGAGGGAGGGGGGGACCATCCTACTCAGAAAAAAATCATAAATAATAGAACATAAGAAAGTTACCCTTTATACACTGAACACGAATATAAATGCAACATGCAACAATTTCAAAGATTTTACTGAGTTACAGTTCATATAAGGAAATTGAAATAAATGTATTAGGCCTTAATTAATCTATGGATTTCAAATGACTGGGAATACAAAGGGGTGTGGATCAGAAGACCAGTCAGTATCTGGTGTGACCACCATTTCAGGATCTCGTCACGGCATCTCTGTGCATTAATTCCATCGATAAAATGCAATTGTTTTCGTTGTCTGTAGCTTATGCCTGCCCATACCATAACCCCACCGCCACCATAGGGCACTCTGTTCACAAAGTCGACATCAGCAAACCACTCGCCCTCACAACGCCATACACGCTGTCTGTCATCTGCCCGGTACAGATGAAACCCAGATTAATTCGTGAAGACCACACTTTTCCAGTGTGCCAGTGGCCATCAAAGGTGAGCATTTGCCCACTGAAGTAAGTTACAACGCCGAAGATCAGTCAGGTCAAGACCCTGGTGAAGACGACGAGCACACAGATGAGCTTCCCTGAGACAGTTTCTGACAGTTTGTGCAAAAATTCTCAGGTTGTGCAAACCACAGTTTCATCAGCTGTCCGGGTGGCTGGTCTCAGACGATCCCGCAGGTGAAGAAGTCGGATGTGGAGGTCCTGGGCTTATGGTAGTGAAATGAACATTACATTCTCTGGCAACAGCTCTGGTGTACATTCCTGCAGTCAACATGAAAATTGCACACTCCCTCAAAATTTGAGACACCTGTACTTAATATTTTCACTTCACCAAATACCTGATTAACCCGTGTGTGGTGTTCAAATAAATGTTCAAATAAATAGCTTTGCATGTGTGGCTCGTTACCAGAATCAATCAGTATGGCAAAAATAATCTCTGCTCAGAGGGCCTTAGAAATAATTTTTGCAGAGAGAGAAGCTAGTGTGGAGGGAGCGTCTTCCACTTTTTTTCCCAATATGAGGATCATGTCAAATCAAATCAAAAGTTATTTGTCATATGCGTTGAATATAACAGGTGCAGACCTTACAGTGAAATGCTTACAAGCCCTTAACCAACAATGCTTTAGGTTTAGTTTTAGTGGAAAAAAAGTGTAAAGTAAAAAATTTAAAATAAGAGTAACAAATAATTAAACAGTAGCAGTAACAAAACTGAGGGGCCCCCGTGTTGAGGATCAGCGTGGCGGACATGTTGTTACCTACCCTTACCACCTGGGGGTGGCCCGTCAGGAAGTCCAGGATCCAGTTACAGAGGGGAGGTGTTTAGTCCCAGGGTCCTTAGCTTAGTGATGAGCGTTGAGGGCACTATGTTTTTGAATGCTGAGCTGTAGGCAATGAATAGCATTCTCACATAGGTGTTACTTTTGTCCAGGTGGGAAAGGGTAGTGTTGAGTGCAATAGAGATTGCGTCATCTGTGGATCTGTTGGGGCTAGATGCAAATTGGACTGGGTCTAGGGTTTCTGGGATACTGGTGTTGATGTGAGCCATGACCAGCCTTTCAAAGCACTTCATGGCTACAGACGTGAGTGCTACGTGTCGGTAGTCATTTAGGCAGATTATCTTAGTGTTCTTGGGCACAGGGACTGTGGTGGTCTGCTTGAAACATGTTGGTATTACAGACTCAGTCAGGGATAGGTTGAAAATGTAAGGGAAGACACTTGCCAGTTGGTCAGCGCATGCTCGGATTACACGTCCTCGTAATCCGTCTGGCTCTGTGGCCTAGTGAATGTTGACATGTTTAATGGTCTTACTCACATCGGCTACGAAGAGCGTGATCATACAGTCGTCCGGAACAGCTGAAGCTCTCATGCATGCTTCAGTGTTACTTTCCTCCAAAATGAGCATAGAAGTAATTTAGTTCATCTGGTAGGCTTGTGTCAATGGGCAGCTCTTGGCTGTGCTTCCCTTTGTAGTCTGTAATAGTTTGCAAGCCCTGCCACATCCAACAAGTTTCAGAGCCGGTGTAGTACGATTCAATCTTAGTCCTGTTTTGACACTTTGCCTGTTTGATGGTTCGTCGGAGGGCATAGCGGGATTTCTTATAAGCTTCCGGGTTAGAGTCCCTCTCCTTGAAAGTGGCAGCTCTACCCTTTAGCTCAGTGCGGTAACCAAGGTATTTATTGAAACACAGGGGGAAGATTGAGTGCAGGCCAGGGGAAGCTCGGAAACCAGATGTGGAGGCTGAGGCTAGAGCGAGAGATGTTGGGACAGGGTAAGCAGGTCCAGAGGGGAATCCAAGGGAGCGTAGAGTGGGCAATCCAGGACACAGTAGCAGGACTGACGAGAAGTTGGACTGGAGACAGGGACCAGAGTCAGAGCGGGCAGAACTGTAGCGGAGAGGAAAACAGGTAAGGGGAAACAGGCACAACGGGACAACAGGAACAAATGGCTAGAAACATGAACTGACTAAGCAGAGATTACGACTCGGCAGCGTGGAAGAGGCAGGACTGAGTATATGTAGAGGTCTTGATTATGGAACAGGTTGCAGCTGGTGAGGATCTGCTCTGACTCCAGCACACCTGTCTCAGACCACACAATTACACACACAGAGAGAGCGAGGGAGAGGGAGAGGGAGAGAGCACTGGGGGAGTGGCGGCAGGTCAATGAGACACAGGATGAGCACTAGAGGGTGTAGCAGGAGCAGATGTCGCAGTGGGGACAACTTCATCGCTGCACTTATTGATGAAGCCAGTGACTGATGTGGTGTAGTCCTCAATGCCATCGGAAGAATCCCGGAACATATTTCAGTCTGTGCTCGAAAAACAGTCCTGTAGCTTAGCATCTGCTTCATCTGGCCACTTTCTTTTTGACCGAGTCACTGGTGCTTCCTGCTTTAGTTTTTGCTTGTAAGCAGGAATCAGGAGGATAGAATTATGGTCAGATTTTCCAAATGGAGGGCGAGGGAGAGCTTTGTACGCGTCGCTGTATCTGGAGTAAAGGTGGTATAGAGTTTTTTTCCATCTGGTTGCACATTTAACATGCTGGTAGAAATTAGGTAACATTGATTTAAGTTTCCATGCATTAAAGTCCCCGACCAATAGGAGCGTCTTCTCTGGGTGAGCATTTTCCTGTTTTCTTATGGCTGTATTCAGCTCATTGAGTGCGGTCTTAGTGCCAGCATCAGTTTGTGGTGGTATATAGACAGCTAGGAAAAATACAGATGAAAACTCTCACGGTAAATAGTGTGGTCTACAGCTTGTCATGAGATACTCTACCTCAGGCGAGCAAAACCTTGAGACTTCCTTAGATTTCGTGCACCAGCTGTTGTTTACAAATATGCATTGACCGCCACCCCTTGTCTTACCAGAGGCTGCTGTTCTTTCCTGCAGAAAAATCTTAAAACCCACCAACTGTATGTTATTCATGTCGTCGTTCAGCCACGATTCGATGAAACATAAGATATTACAGTTTTTAATGTCCAGTTGGTAGAATATCTTCTTTGGGGTAGGGGGCAGTATTCGGAAGTTTGGATGAATGAGGTGCCCAAAGTAAACTGCCTGTTACTCAGGCCCAGAAGCTAGGATATGCATATTATTGGTAGTATTGGATAGAACACTCTAAAGTTTCCAAAACTGTTAAAATAATGTCTGTGAGCATAACAGAACTGATATAGCAGGTGAAAACCCGAGGAGAATACATCCGGAATTCTTTTGGGGGGAGGTGACACCATTTAAAATGCCTGTCTATGGGGAAATCAATGGAATACCTCCCAGATTGCAGTTCCTAAGGCTTCCAGTAGAGTCTTTAGAAAGAGTTTCAGGTTTGTTTTTTGAAAATGAGCTAGAATTTGTAGTTTTCTAAGTGGCTCCCATTTTGGCTGTAGTGTTGTGGCGCGCGTACTATTCTCCGTCTTAAATTTGATCGTTTATTTACATATTAGGGTACGTGAGGATTGATTAGAAACGTTGTTTGACTTGTTTGAACAAAGTTTATTGGTAACCTTTGGGATTCATTTGTATGCATTTTGAACGAGGGAAACCGGTTGATTATTGAGTCAAGCGCGCCAACTAAACTGACTTTTTTGGGATATAAAGGACTTTTTTTGAACAAAACGTAAATTTCTGATGTAGCTGGGACCCTTTGGATTGCAAACAGAGGAAGATCTTCAAAGGTAAGTGATTTATTTTATCGCTATTTCTGACTTTCGTGACGCCTCTGCTTGCTTGGAAAATGTTTTTAATGCTTTTGTATGCGGGGCGCTGTCCTCAGATAATCACATGTTATACTTTRGCCGTAAAGCCTTTTTGAAATCCGACAAAGCGGCTGGATTAATAAGAAGTTAAGCTTTTAACTGATGTACTCACTTGTATTTTCATGAATGTTTAATATAATAATATTTTTGTGTTTTGAATTTCGCGCTCTGCTAGCGTCCCACCTACCCCAAAGAGGTTAATTAAAAGTGATCGTAGTTTGTCTATTATATTATCGATTGAATGTACGTTAGCCTTTTAGGCCCATTGGTTCAAGGTAGATTAACCTCTCGGCGATGGATCCTTACAAGGCATCCGGACCTTCGTCCTCAATACATCTGTCTTTTTCTCCTGCGAATGACAGGGATGAGGGCCTTGTCAGGCGTCTGAAGTAAATCCTTCCCGTCTGACTCYTTGAAGAAAAAGTATTCCTCCAGTACGGGGTGATTAATCACTGTCCTGATATCCAGAAGCTCTTTTTGATCATAAGACATGGTGGCAGAAACATTATGCACAAAATAAATGAATACATTTGTCCTTCCAATTTGTTCAGTTCAATGCAATAAACATCAATAGTGATGAAAACCTTGTTTCATTTATATTTGTTCAAGATAAACAGGATTTATTCACATTTTATTAAAAAAACATAATAGCGATTTTATTGATAAATGTGATCTAGCAGAGGTAAATGGCAAATATTAACCATGTATGCGGTCTATATTGCTTGTAATTGATATAAGTCAACATCTAAGTATTAAGTATTTTTACGTAAATTGTTATGGCTGTATTGTTTTAAAAACCCAATAATGTCATGGGTGAATAACAAAACATGATCACCACACAAGGGTTAAAACACAATGTTTTGCAATGAAGGTCTACAGTAGTCTCAATAGCAATTTTCCTTCTTACTCTTGATGTAAGGCCTCCAATTCAATAGTATGGAGGCTCGTGGTTCTCACTCCCTTCCATAGACTTACACAGTAATTACCCAGTCAACCTATCAGATATGTTACAGTATGAATTAACATATTTTCTATCTAATCAAAGGATCAGAGAATGAACCTAGTACTACGCATGGGTGATTTAGAAGAGTGGGAAAGTAAAATGGGACAAACACAGTTTTTCATGATGGTTGCTGGCTACGCTTTACTACCACCAAAAACTAGGAAAGATTGCCAATTATTTCATTTTTTAAGGACCCAAAAAACAGAGGCAGTGGGAGAATCTGTTTAATACCACACAATACATGCCACCAGTGGTCTCTTCACAATCCCCAAGTCCAGAACAGACTCTGGGACTTGCACAGTACTACATAAAGCAATGACTACATGGAACTCTATTCCGCATCAGGTAACTGATGCAAGTAGAATCKGATTTTTTTTAAACAGACACAATTGCACCTTATGAAACAGCGGGGACTGTGAAGAGACACACATACACAGGTACAGACACATGCATTCGCACACACACACACTAGCACACGCACTATACACACACGTACATTGTAATATTGTGGTATTATAGTGGTATTATACATTTTGTATTGTTGATTTGAAGTGGTGTAATAATGTCATATGATGTAGTGTGTTATTTTTTTGTTTTATGGATGATATAAATGCCTTAATGGGTTTGGACCCCCAGGAAGAGTAAGCAGGGGATGGGGATCACTAATATCCCCAATATATAATGGGGATCACTAATAAATACAATTACAAATACAAACCGTGGCAGTAGAACCTATTCAAGTAAGGTTTGAATAAGTTCTCCTACTGTTTCCTTGCTACGATACCTCATAGTATCGCCATACTGGTATTGTGACAACKCTAGTTCAAACACACCGACACAGTTATGAAGAGGGCAACACAACGCCTCTTCCCCCTCAGCACGCTGAAAAGATTTGGCATGTGCCATCAGATTCTCAATAAGTTCGACAGCTGCACCATTGAGAGCATCTTGACAGGCTGCATCACTGCCTGGTATGGCAACTTCTTGGCATCCGACTGTAAGGCACTACAGAGGGTGCTGCGTCCAGCCCAGTACACCACTTGTGCCGAGCTCCCTGCCATCCAGGGCCTCTGTTTTGTTTGATTTGTATTCATTCAGGGGAACCCATAGAGCATAGCCGTGGGAAGTAGAGGTGCTGAAGCACGCCCCGAAAAATCAGAATAAAAAGAAAAGATATAGATATTACTAGTATTAGCGGACCGATATAGACGGACCGATATTCTTTTTTTCAACCGCTCTACTTTGGTTGTTGCCCTGTCCCCTTCTCTGCAATTGTCATTCTAATGGCATCCAGAAAGAACAAAACCCTGTTCTCAAACATTTACAGTACATGAAAAGGTGCAAAGTTACGAACAAAGACACACAACATCCACATCAAGTTAAATATTTTTTTTAAATCAAATAACATGGAAAACGGACACTTTTTGTGCAGTATATCATGACTCGGGATGAGACCCAGATGCAGACACATGAGGCAAATGGTTCAAGTCTTAGAAATGTATTGAACATACAGGGGCAGGCAAATGGCAGGTAGAGGACAGGCAGGGGTTCGTAATCCTGGTAATAGTTGGCAGGCGTAGGCGGCAGGCAGGCTCAGGACAGGCAAAACAAGTCGTAACCGGGGAGAACGCTTGCACGACTTGACGGGACAAGACCACCTGGCAACAGACAAACAGAAAACGCAGGTATAAATACACGGGATAATGGGGGAAAGATTGGAGACAACTGTTGGGGGGTGGAGACAAGCACAAGACAGGTGAAACAGATCCGGGTGTGACAGTATTAATTTACCATCCTTACAAACCACTTAATGTAAATGTACATGACTGTATTTTACATAGGCTGGTCATCTAGGTTTGAATCTGTATCACCATGAAGACTAACAATGCACAATACAGTAATTGAGTACATTGATGTGGCTCAGTTGGTAGAACATGACGCTTGCAATGCTAGGGCTGTGGGTTAGATTCCCACGGGGGACTAGTACGGAAAATGTATGCACTCACTACTGTAAGTTACCTCTGGATAAGATCATCTACTAAAATGGAATAGACCATTTCAGTTTTCACAAGTTGCATTTGTAAAGTATAGTATGTAGCAAGTGTTTTTATTTGCCACAAGTATTATCAGATGAACTGTTTTGTACAGATAATGATCAGACTCAAGTGCATTTAGTTAAAAAAAATTCACAAAAGTCATGCACTGGGCCTTTACTAGTCCTGTATCCGGTCGGGCCAAAAAATCTCCCCCCGTCGGCAAACACATAAAAAATTCTCAATAAAAATAAAGTAAACTACAAATTGCAGAATCAACACTACAGCTTCAAACACCATAAACACAATTACTTTATCCAAACAGTTGCAATTCTCATTAAATTCATTCAACATTAAAACTGCCCTAGAGGCACCAGAGAGTCAAGATCTAGGGAGTTTTGTAGGCTATTCCAAAAATGGGGGACAGTAAAACTGAAGGCGGATTTACCTAGATTGGTGCGTATTAGTGGAACCTCGAGAGTTAACCATCCCAGTTGAATGGGTTTGGTGTCTCATTTAAAATTTTGGTACTTTAGAATATAATAATTCTAACACATTTTTTTTAACCTTTATTTAACTAGGCAAGTCAGTTACGAACAAATTCTTATTTTCAATGACGGCCTAGGAACAGTGGGTTAACTGCCTTGTTCAGGGGCAGAACGACATATTTTTACCTTGTCAGCTCGGGGACTCGATCTTGCAACCTTTCGGTTATTAGTTCAATGCTCTAACCACTAGGCTACCTGCCGCCCCAAGAATGTATTATTTGTTATACATTAAGAATATAACATTAAGAATATAATTTGYAGTTTTAAAAAAGTTGTTAGCTGAGAGTTTGCCAGTGATTCATATATTTTTGCAAGGCAAGATAGTTTAGAAATTGGGTGGTAGTTATCTAGGTCAGAAGGATCTACACCTTTGTAAAGGGGGAGGACATAGGCCACCTTCCAGAACTTAGGAATAGTACCAGAAGCATTTTTTWAAATAAAAAATCTGGGTCACATGTTCTGCAGTGAGGGGTCAGAAAGCTGCAGTAGAAAGGGATCAAGCGAATCAGCTCCTGTGGACATTCTTACATAATTTTTTTTGCAAGGCACTTAATACATGAAGAAATGAAGAACAAAAACATTGAGTGCCTGGAAGCGCATCGTTCTCTGCTATCTGTTTAGTGGTGAATAATGGAGTCCCTCTAGTGGAAACTTGAGATTTTCAGGAACCATTCTTTCAAATAGATGGCCAGCTGAGGCAGAATAAAAGCACCACAAATGTAGTTTTTGTCTATTATGGGACCAGAGTCAGTCATAACCTGTTGGGGCAATGAGGTGGTGAAGTTTTCTTTCTCAAAGATTTGACCACTTTCCAGAATTTAGCTGGATTCCCACCAATCTCAGATACACAATTCAAGAAGTATATTGACTTTGCTTTTCTAACCAGAGTAAGATATCTATTTGTCAAATGTCTTTAGGACTGCCAGTCAGAGGTAGAATCAGTCAATCTAGCCTTAGCATAAACTAAGTTACTTTCATGAAATCTTTCAGACAAGTCATGCATGAACCATGGTTTAGATCTGTCCTTTACCCGTAATCTCTTATATGGGGCATGCTTATCTGCGACAGAGTTAAACAGAGTGGTAAAACATTTACGGGCCTGATGCAAATCAGGTTATACAGGAAATGTTGCTCATTGAAAGATCTAAATGTACTTTTGTAATAATGCATTGACACAATTTAGGTAGCTTAGTATCTCTAATGCAGGCAATGGAACAGTGGTCACTGAGCTCGTTACAAAATATTATGAGTGGCGTATCTCAGAAAGATATTCCAAAATAGTTGATTTTTCAGTTTTTTTTTAAGTTGAAGCAGGTTGGTTTAGTTATCAGTTCAGTTAAATTTCGCTCAGTACAAATATCTTTCAGTCTATCTGATACTGGCATCAACCAATCCAGGTTAAGATCACCCAATATTAATCATTCAGATTTAGCATAGTTAGACAGCAAGTCAGACAATTTGCTAAGAGCAATTGGGAGGGCCGCGGGAGGGCGATAAACTCCCACTAATATTAGTTGGGCTTTATTACCAAGGCCCACATTTAGGACAATAAATTCAAATTGCTTAGAGACAGAGGTGATAATACACACAGCAACATTCAAGTTGTTCTTTATGAATATGTCGACACCCCCACCTCTGCCAGCTCTGTCAGATCTATAAACATTATAAACATTCAGCGACACATCCGAGTCTGGCACAGACTTTGTTTAACCAAATCTCAGTAACTATCAGAATGTCTGTGTTAGTTTGAGAAGCTAGAATTACACTTTTTTAAATCAAACTTCTGACATTTACATGAATCAGTCCAATGCCAGAGCTGCAGGATTTCAGATCAGACGGAGTCTTTAACACAAACATGCTGTGATCGGTAGGTAACCCTCTAAACGAAATAGCCACGGAGTTGGCTTGAAATGGTATAGAGACAAGATTGCTTAGAACTGTGCCATTTGGACTGTGCCTCGAACAAGGATGTGGATTAATACAAGACTCAATGAGGGTTACCTTTTTCGGGGCAAGGAATTGTATCCCATAGTATCTTTTCAACGTTAGCGCTCAGCATCCAAGCTCCTTTCCTGTTTGGGAGCAGGCCGTCCCTTTTTAGGAACTGTGGTCGCTCCAAAAACAGATTGTCAATAAAATCCAATGCTTTTTCAGAGCAGAGTCCTGATTTCATTCAAGAGTCCAGTGCGAATAGTTGGGAGAAACAAGCAATTCCACGGCAATCTGTTGTGATAGGGCCAGAAAAGAAGGGAGAAAGAGAATAAGAACTTTCGCTCGCTCGTCATTCCTCTTTCTGAGAGATGATGACACAGGAGTCAAAGTAGTAATGCATCCTTGTCTCCAGTTCTCTTCTGTCAGCTCCTATCCCTCCTCTTCCTCCTGTCCTTCCATTATAATCCCAGTCCACTTGATTCAGCCTCCTGGATTTAGCATGGCTACATCACCACTTTCTTCCTCTGAGACGTAACTGAAGGATCTGTAACAATGGCCCTTCATAAATACCAATTAAATTGTCTTTTTCGGTTGCTCTGACTGTGACACAGTAAGACTGTAAGTCTCCGATCATTAGCGGGTAACAAGAGAGAGCGGATGAGATGAGGCTATAGAGTTATTTTCGGTGGTTTTTAAATCGATCATTCAGAAGAAGTCCCTTTGATTTCACTGGTCTCAGTCGCTCGTGTCCTCTTGAATGTACACTGAACAAAAATATAAACACAACATGTAAATGTTCATTACTCTACCAAAAGCCGTCTCCAACATTGTTTTAGAGAATTTGGGAGTACATCAAACCGGACACACAACCGCAGACCATGTGTATGGTATCATGTGGGCTAGGGGTAGACTGATGTCAATGTTGTGAACATGGTTGCAGTGGGGTTATAGTATGCTACGGACAATGAATATAGCATATGCTACGGACAATGAACTCAATTGCATTTTAATGATGGCAATTTGATTGCACAGAGATACCATGATGAGATCCTGAGGCCCATTGTTGTGCCATCACCTCATGTTCAGCATGATAATACACCGTCCCAATTCCTGGAAGCTGAAAATGTCAGAGTTCTTACATGGCCTGTATATTCACCAGACATGTAACCCATTGAGCATGTTTGGGATGCTCTGGATCAACATGTACGAAAGCGGGTATAGTTTTTGCAAATATCCAACAACTTTGCAAAGCCATCGAAGAGGAGTGGATCAACATTTCACATGCCACAATCAACTCTATGCAAAGGAGATATGTCACGCTGCATGAGGCAAATGGTGGTCACACCAAGATACTGACTGGTTTTCTGTTCCACGTCCCTACCTTTTTTAAGCTATCTGTGACTAACAGATCAAATCAAATTTGATTTGTCACATGCTCTGAATACATGTTTTACTATTTTCTACATTGTAGAATAATAGTGAAGACATCAAAACAATCAAATAACACATTTGGAATCATGGAGGAACCAAAAACATTGTTAATCAAAATATATTTTATATTTGAGATTCTTCAAATAGTCAATCTTTGCCTTAATGACAGCTTTGCACACTCTTGGCATTCTCCCAACCAGCTTCATGAGGTAGTCACCTGGAATGCATTTCAATTAACAGGTGTGCCTTGTTAAAAGTTCATTTGTGGAATTTCTTTCCTTCTTAATGCATTTGAGCCAATCAGTTGTGTTGTGACAAGGTAGGTGTGGTATACAGAAAATAGCCCTATTTGGTAAAAGACCAAGTTCATATTATGGCAAGAACAGCTCAAATAAGCAAAGAGAAACGACAGTCCATCATTACTTTAAGACATGAAGGTCAGTCAATACGGAAAATGTCAAGAAATTTGTAAGTAAATACATTACAATACTCAGGGGTGTGAATACTTATGTAAATGAGATATTTCGGTTTTTCATTTTCAATACATTTCTTACAATTTCTAACATGTTTTCACTTTGTCATGATGGGGTACTGTGTGTAGATGGGCGAGGGAAAAAACATATTTATTTCATTCTGAAATCAGGCTGTAACAACAAAATGTGGAAGAAATCAAGGGGTATGAATACTTCCTGAAGGCACAAGTAAATTGTAGTAAATTTGACTAAATGACTCACTCAAAATGTACCAAGTACAATATATTATCCAAAATGTGACCAGAAGACAATACTTAGGAAGTATTTCAAAACCCACACAAAGTAGGTTATCTTACTTCTGTTACAATGTAAAAATGCATGCAACTATTCATAGACTTTCAAAATGTAGATAACCTCTCTCAATAAGATTTAGTACAGACCAGGTTTGAAACAAAATGTAGAAATAATAGCCGAGCAACAATTCAGTGAATGCAACAAGTATTAGAAAATATGCAAAACACAACTACTGTTCCGAGAATTTTTTTGTTTGCGTTTATTCTACAACATGCCATGACATTTATTGAAGCATTGCCCCATCCTGTAAAGTGGCACAAAATGTAAAATGTTTTACTTTGACAAAAATTCAGTAAATGCAATACGTATTAGATAAAGATTCAGAGCAAAGAAAATCCAAACGCTTATTGAGAGAGTTATCATATTGACAAAGATGTTTACTTCTGTAACAATGCTAACAACTATTCAGAGACCTCTCTCAATAATATTTAGTACAGACTAGGCCTGATACAATGTAGAAATAGTAGCCTACTTTGACAGCAATTCAGTGAAAAGAGAAAACACAAAACACCGTTTTTAAAATGACACAATTTCCCTATAAGACTTGAAGGACAAATGTATATATCACACTGTCATGGTACATGGCACAGCCCCATCCTGCAAAGTGGCACAGAATACAGAACACCCAAAGGAGGTTTCTACACATTTCCCAGTCTTAGCCCTGCGTCCACTCTGGATGCACGCCACACACCCTCTCTTGCGCTCTTCAAAACTTCACCGGGGAGTGGCCAGCTTTCAAATTATYAGTAACAGCTCGGGTCCACACCCCATGGTGCCACACAATTGGCACTCTGTTTCCTTCCACTGTAGCCATTACAAAGTGAATGCACAAGCTGAAATTTGAATGCCTTCAGGGACCAGTACCTGTCGTTTCTGGGAAGGGGCCTTTGCAGGGTCCCCCACACTGGTCTACTGACACCACTGTCGTGTCGTGACTATCATTAATGCGATGGCTATTCATTGAATAATTACATACCACATTCAATTATTACGAGATTAAATTAATCATATAACAATTAATTAAGTAGTAATCTGGGGCACCACGGCAACATTTTGTTTAATGAGTTGCTGTTTCCCGAATTAACTCAAGGATAGGTCGGAATATCTCTATCATAGCCGTCATCCATCAATCATTTGCTAATTGTTACCTTATCAGTCCCATTCTGAATGTCGCAAAATTCTTGGATATATGCACGAACCCTAGCATTAATGAGGAATCAGCGATCTACAAATTAGCTTAATTATTTGTTTACTAACTAACTAACTACACAGAAAAACACACACACCAGATAGTATATATTGGTTACTAACATGATGCAATGAAAAGTCCCTAGTTGACTAACCCGATATGATGGCTTGTTATACAATGAAAGAGGGGGGGAGAAATGGCAGGAGAAGAAGAGACAAAGGAATTCAACTATCGTACATACTMTTGAATAATATGCTCATTGTAAATATGGATATTTAGCACCCCAACAACCGCTCATTCGGATTTAGAAATGCAACACATATTTACGCTTGTATGTCCTTGTCGTCTCTGTTGAAATCAACCGGTCCATCTATGGAGAGTAATTCATCAGAAGTCTCTGGTTGTGTAAGTCTCTGGTTTTCCACCAGAGGTCACCATGTCCTTTGTAGTTGTAGTAGGTTGGTCTCGGCGTGTCTGTTAGAACTGGTCTTCCAGACGTACCAATGGTCGTTCGATAGGGAAATGTTCTTATTTGACTATTTTACATATACAGCTGCAGACTGTGAATGTGTAGTCTTTATCTTCTACACTCGTCGAGAGTTCCTMAKRATTTTTGACGTAT
Organism: Salvelinus sp. IW2-2015; assembly: GCF_002910315.2. NCBI lineage: Eukaryota > Metazoa > Chordata > Actinopteri > Salmoniformes > Salmonidae > Salvelinus > Salvelinus sp. IW2-2015. The sequence continues at coordinate 475,968 of NW_019957538.1, read as the reverse complement.
TCAGCTCGTGCTGCACATATACTGGTCTGGTAACCATTTGTGACGTCCGGTTCAACACCGTCCGCCTGCTTGGTCTGATAGAGACTTTCTTCTTCTCTGATGAAAGTTTCAGAGCTMCTAGCCATTACGTACCTTTCAGCTCACGTTGTCGGTCACGCTGATCTAATGTAAAGTCTAACCATTTTAAACATCCGGCTTACAGTCCGTGTTCTGGTACCAATGGTTGATTATTCACTGTACAGTTAGAACCATTTAACACGCCAGTAGCAACCCGGCAATGTACTGGTCTGATGTGAATTTCAAAACGAAAGTAAGAAAAGCAATAAAATTAATCACTTACCTTTGATAATCTTCAGATGTTTGCACTCACGAGACTCCCAGTTATACAACAAATGTTATTTTTGTTCGATAAATATTACTTTTATAACAAAAAAACGCCATTTGGGTTGCGCGTTATGTTCAGAAAAACAAAGCCTCGTTCTGTTCGACGTAAATTCCAAAAAGTATCCGTAATGGTCGTAGAAACATGTCAAATGTTTTTTTATAATCAATCAGTTTTGTTATACTCACAGACAATATTTTGACAGTTTTGGAAACTTTGGAGTGTTTTCTATCCTAATCTGTAAATTATATGCATATTATACGATCTGGACCTGAGAAATAGTCAGTTTACCTTGGGAACGTTATTTTAAAAAATTAAATAAATCTGACCCCTAGCGTCAAGAGGTTATTAATTAAGCAATGGCTTTTTTTGGCCACTCTTCCGTAAAGCCCAGTTCTGTGGAGTGTACGGCTTAAAGTGGTCCTATGAACAGTTTCTCCAATCTCCGCTGTGGAGCTTTGCAGTTKCTTCAGGGTTATCTCTGGTCTCTTTGTTGACTCTCTGATTAATGCCCTCCTTGCCTGGTCCGTGAGTTTTGGTGGACAGCCCTCTCTTGGCAGGTTTGTTGTGGTGCCATATTCTTAAAATGTTTTAATAATGGATTCAATGGTGCTCTGTGGGATGTTCAAAGTTTCCGATATTCTTTTATAACCCAACCCTGATCTGTACTTCTCCACAACTTTGTCCCGACCTGTTTGGAGAGCTCCTTGGTCTTCATGGTGCCGCTTGCTTGGTGGTGCCCCTTGCTTAGTGATGTTGCAGACTCTGGGGCCTTTCAGAACAGGTGTATATATACTGAGATCATGTGACAGATCATGTGAGACTTAGATTGCACACAGGTGGACTTTATTTAGCTTATTATGTGACTTCTGAAAGTAATTGGTTGCACCAGATCTTATTTAGGGGCTTCATAGCATGCACCACTTTTCCATTTTGAATTTTTTTAAACAAGTAATTTTTTTCATTTCACTTCACCAATTTGGACTATTTAGTGTATGTCCATTACATGAAATCCAAATAATAATCCACTTAAATTCCAGGTTGTAATGCAACAAAATTGTAAACATGCCAAGGGGGATGAATACTTTTGCAAGGCACTGTACATACACTATAATACAAAGGTATGTGGACACCCCTTCACACAGCCATGCAATCTCCATAGACAAACATTGGCAGTAGAATGGCCTTACTGAAGAGCTCAGTGACTTTCAACATCGCACTGTTAAAGGATGTCGCCTTTCCAACAAGTCAGTTCTTCAAATTTCTGCCCTGCTCTTGCTGCCCCGGTCAACTGTAAGTGCTGTTATTGTGAAGTGGAAACGTCTAGAAGCAACAACGGCTCAGACGCAAAATGGTGGACCGCCGAGTGCTATAGCACATAGATAAATTGTCTGTCCTCAGTTGCAACACTCACCTCCGAGTTCCAAACTGCCTCTGGAAGAAATGTCAGCACATGGACTGTTCGTCGGGAGCTTCATGAAATGGGTTTCCATGGCCGAGCAGCCACACACAAGCTTGAGATCACCATGCGCAATGCCAAACGTTGGCTGGAGTGGCATAAAGCTCGTCGCCATTGGAATTTGGAGCAGTGGAAATGCATTCTCAGGAGTGATGAATCACGCTTTACCATCTGACAGTCCGACGGACAAATCTGGGTTTAGCAGATGCCAGGAGAACGCTACCTGTCCCAATGCATAGTGCCAACTGTAAAGTTAGGTAGATCAGGAATAATGGTCTGGGGCTGTTTTTCATGGTTCAGGCTAGGCTCCTTAGTTTCAGTGAATGGAAATCTTAATGCTACAGCATACAATGACATTCTAGACGTTTCTGTGCTGGCAACAGTTTGGGGAAGGCCCTTTCCTGTTTCAGCATGACAATGCCACAGTGCACAAAGTGAGGTCAATCAGAAATTGTTTGTTTGGGCCTGGCTCGCAGACTGCAAGCCAGGCCTAATTGCCCAAGATCAGTGTCCAACCTCACTAATGTCCCCGCAGCAATGTTCCAACATCTAGTGGAAAGCCTTCCCAGAAGAGTGGATGCTGTTATAGCAGCAAAAGTGGGACCAACTCCATATTAACGCCCATGATTTTGGAATGAGATGTGCGATGAGCAGGTGTCCACATACTTTTGGTCATGTAGTGTACATACATATGCCACGCAGCTATARAGGTACATGCACTTTTCAGATCCAAATTCAACATATGAGACTAACAAATTGCGCAAAGTAAGCTGTGTGATACAAAGGTGAATGGTGAGACTTGGGACAGATGCACTCTAGTGGAAATGTAGGCTCCCCTCTCTGGTGTGCACTCCCTATTCCTTTTCCTCCTCCTCTCCCTCTCCATGTTCCTCTTCCTCTCCCTTCTCCTCTCCCTCTCCATGTTCCTCTTCCTCTCCATGTTCCTCTCCCTCCACTCTCCTCTCCATCCTCTTCACTCTCCTATTCCTCTCTCCCTCCACTCTCCTCTCGCTCCACTCCTCCCTCCTGTCACGACTTCCACCGAAGTTGGCTCCCCTGCCTGTTCGGGCGGTGCTCGGCGGTCGTCGTCACCGTCCTACTAGCCGCCACCGATCCCTTTTTCGTTTGTTTTGTCTGCAGTAGATGTATAGAGACGGTATATACATAGAGATGAGTACTGTAGGGTATGTAACATAAAATGGCATAGTTTAAAGTGGCTAGTGGTACATGTATTACATAAAGATGGCAAGATGCAGTAGATGATATAGAGTACAGTATATACATATGAGATGGGTAATGTAGGGTATGTAAACATATATTTAGTGGCATGTTTAAAGTGGCTAGTGGTACATTTTTACATAATTTCCATCAATTCCCATTTTTAAAGTGGCTGGAGTTGAGTCAGTATGTGGCAGCGGCCGCTAAATGTTAGTGGTGGCTGTTTAACAGTCTGATGGCCTTGAGATAGAAGCGTTTTTCAGTCTCTCGGTCCCTGCTTTGATGCACCTGTACTGACCTCGCCTTCTGGATGATAGCGGTGAACAGGCAGTGGCTTGGGTGGTTGTTGTCCTTGATGATCTTTATGGCCTTCCTGTGACATCGGGGTGTGTAGGTGTCCTGGAGGGCAGGTAGTTTGCCCCCGGTGATGCGTTCTGCAGACCTCACTACCCTCTGGAGAGCCTTACGGTTGTGGGCGGAGCAGTTGCCGTACCAGGCGGTGATACAGCCCGACAGGATGCCTCGATTGTGCATCTGTAGAAGTTTGTGAGTGCTTTTGGTGACAAGCCGAATTTCTTCAGCCTCCTGAGGTTGAAGAGGCGCGGCTGGCCTCTTCACAACGCTGTCTGTGTGGTGGACCAATTCAGTTTGTCCGTGATGTGTACACCGAGGAACTTAAAACTTTCCACCTTCTCCACTACTGACCCGTCGATGTGGATAGGGGGTGTGCTCCTCTGCTGTTTCCTGAAGTCCACAATCATCTCCTTGTTTTGTTGACGTTGAGTGTGAGGTTATTTTCCTGACACCACACTCCGAGGGCCCTCACCTCCCTGTAGGCCGTCTCGTCGTTGTTGGTAATCAAGCCTACCACTGTAGTGTCATCCGCAAACTTGATGATTGAGTTGGAGGCGTGCATGGCCACGCAGTCGGTGAACAGGAGTACAGGAAGGGGCTCAGAACGCACCCTTGTGGGGCCCAGTGTTGAGGATCAGCGGGGTGGAGATGTTGTTACCTACCCTCACACCTGGGGCGGCCCGTCAGGAAGTCCAGGACCCAGTTGCACAGGCGGGGTCGAGACCGGGTCTCGAGCTTGATAACGAGTTTGAGGTACTATGGTGTTAAATGCTGAGCGTGTAATCGATGAACAGCATTCTCACATGGGGTATCTCTTGTCAGATGGGTTAGGCAGTTGCAGTGTGATTGCGATTCTGCGTCGTCTGTGGACCTATGGTCGGTAAGCAAATTGGAGTGGGTCTAGGGTGTCCGGTAGGGTGGAGGTGATATGGTCCTTGACTATTCTCTCAAGCACTTCATGATGACGGAAGTGAGTGCTACGGCGGTAGTCGTTAGCTCAGTTACTCTAGCTTTCTTGGAACAGGACAATGGTTGCCCTCTTGAAGCATGTGGGAACAGCAGACTGGGATAAGGATTGATTGAATATGTCCGTAAACACACCAGCCAGCTGGTCTGCGCATGCTTCTGAGAACGCGGCTGGGAATGCCGTCTGGCCTGCAGCCTTGCGAGGGTAACACGTTTAAATGTTTACTCACCTCGGCTGCAGTGAAGGAGAAGCCCGCAGGTTTTGGTAGGGGGCCGTGTCAGTGGCACTGTATTGTCCTCAAAGCGGGCAAAAAAAGTTGTGTTAGCCTTCTGGGAGCAAGACATCCTGGTCCGCGACGGGCTGGTTTTCTTTTTGTAATCCGTGATGACTGTAGACCCTGCCACATACCTTTGTGTCTGAGCTGTGAATTGCGACTCGATTTTGTCTCTGGACTGGACTTAGCCTGTTGATTGCCTGGCGGAGAGAATAGCTACACTGTTTGTATTCGGTCATGCTTCCGGTCACCTTGCCCTGGTTAAAGCATGGTTCGCGCTTTCAGTTTCACGCGAATGCTGCCGTCAATCCACGGTTTCTGTTTGGGAATGTTTTAATCGTTGCTGTGGGTACGACATCGTCAATGCACTTCCTAATGAACTCGCTCACTGAATCAGCATATTCGTCAATATTGTTGTTGGACGCCATGCGGAACATATTCCAATCCGCGTGATCGAAGCAGTCTTGAAGCTGGATTCAAGATTGGTCGGACCAGCGTTGAACAGACCTGAGGCGGGAGCTTTTGTTTTAGTTCTGTTTGTAGGCTGGAATCAACAAAATGAGTCGTGGTCACTTTTCCGAAAAGGGGCGGGGGAGGGCCTTATATGCGTCGCGAAATTAGTATACAATGATCTAGTTTTTCCAGCCCTGGTAGCACAATCGATATGCTGATAGAATTTAGGGAGTTTGTTTTTAGATTAGCCTTTGTTAAAATCCCAGCTACGATGAATGCAGCCTCAGGTGTGGTTTCCAGTTTACAAAGAGTCAGATAAAGTTCGTTCAGGCCATCGATGTGTCTGCTTGGGGGGGAATATATACGGCTGTGATTATGATTGAAGGAATTCCCTTGGTAGATAATGCGGTCGACATTTGATTGTGAGGAGTTCTAGATCAGGTGAACAGAATGACTTGAGTCCTGTTGTTGTTATGATGAATCACACCACGTCTCGTTAATCATAAGGCATACCCCCCCGCCCCTCTTCTTACCAGAAAGGTGTTTGTTTCTGTCGGCGATGCATGAAGAAACCAGCGGCGCACCGACTCCGTTAGCGTCTCTTGAGTTAGCCATGTTCCGTGAAGCAGAGCACGTTGCAATCCTCGATGTCTCTCTGGAATGCTACCCGTGCTCGGATTTCATCAACCTTATTGTCAAGAGACTGGACATTGGCGAGTAGTATGCTAGGGAGTGGAGCGGATGTGCCCGTCTCCGAAGCCTGACCACGAGACCGCCTCGTTTGCCCCTTTACGGCGTCGCACAGGGTCGCCGGCGGGATCAGATCCATTGTATGGGTGGAAGGCAAACACTGGATCCGTTTCGGGAAAGTCAATTCCTGGA
>NW_019957538.1:400448-467661 GCF_002910315.2 Salvelinus sp. IW2-2015 | reverse complement strand
ATTGTCTTATTAGTTGCACCTGTGGTTTTGTTTTCGTAAATGAGCTTCCCTATATTTAGGAGGTTTGACCCGCCCTTGTTTTGTGCGGGATTCTTTTGGTGACGTGTGTGTGTTTTGGGTATTCAAGTGTTTCTCTGCGCCCTGGATGTTTGGGCTTATCTATTTTGTGAATAAGTAAAAAGGAATATTTTTCCCAAGCGGCTCTCTCTCTGCGTCTGATTCCTTCACCCACCTAGTCCCGCGTGACAAGAATCCCGCACCTCACAAATGGAATCAGCAGGAGCAGCCGCGTCTCCTCTCCCATCGATGGATGAAAGGGTCCTCCATCATACCAGGTTTCTCCACAGAATTGGTCAGCTATGGACCAAATGATGAGGAGAGGATGGACACTCGATGGGAGAGGAGGTGGCCTTCGCCACACTCATCTGCCAGCACCCCTCCTGCGCACAGCCCTGTTCTCTGCTACCTCTACCGTCATCCGGGCTCCGGGGCTCTTCGGTCTGGGGCTGCCCAGGCGGGAGTATGTTATTTGCGAAGCCGGCGGGGTTCGTGTCAGTGGTTTCTTCTCCAGCTGATACTTTAACCTGGCGACCGTTCGTCCCTAACTCTCCGGAGAGCGAGAGCGCTGAGCGCCCATTCGTCTCCCTGTTTGTTACTGGACGAGGGCTTCTCGATGTGGGGCCTAACGCCGGGGAGAGGGTGTGATGCCCGACTCGGCGAGGGATCGATTACCCTGAGTCACCGCCGATTCCGAGTGCATCTCTCTCTGTGGGGGGAACGATGATGAGTTGACGTTAATCGTATATTCAGTAGTTCCTCCCGACTGTATGTAATGAAACCTAAGATTACCTGGGGTACCGATGTAAGAAATAACACATAAAAAAACAAAATACTGCATATTTTCCAAGGAACGCGAAGCGAGGCGGCCATCTCTTTTCGGCGCCGGAAGTAATGAAGTTTGACCCGCCCTTGTTTTGTGCGGGATTGTCTTTTGGTGACCTGTGTGTGTTTTGGGTATTCAAGTGTTTCTCTGCGCCCTGGATGTTTGGGCTTATCTATTTTTGTGAATAAGTAAAAAGGAATATTTTTCCCCAAGCGGCTCTCTCTCTGCGTCTGATTCCTTCACCCACCTAGTCCCGCGTGACACCTCCTCTCCCTCACGCCACATCTGTATCTTTCCAATCATCTCTAACTCTTCCTTCCTGCCTTCTTCTGCTGAGCCTGTACTCTCCACATCACTTCCCCCGCGTTCACTGACCTAGAGGACAAGAGTAACAAAGGGGGAGATGGTGAGAGAGGAATAGATAGGATACAATTGTGGTCAGGATCATAATCTCTCTCTCTCTGTCTCTTTCACTCACACACACGCTCTCTCTCTCTCTCTCTACCTTCCTCTCTTTATTTTTCTCAGTCATACACATACTCTCTAATAATCACCTCCTAGGGGTTGCCAAAGTAAATTGTGTGTTACAGTTACAACACGTCTCCCATTACCCTCCTACACACACACACACACACGCACGCACGCACGCACGCACACACACACGCACAGTATAATCATGTGATAACCCAGGAAGAGTAGCTGCTGCATGTGCAATAGCTGATGGGAATCCTAATAAACTCAACTAAATCATGATGCTATACAGCACTTTCAATCAATCAAATCCCATTACACACAAACACGTATATAGCATCATCATAACGCTATACAGCACTTTCATTCCATCAGTCAATCATCAATCAAAATGGCCAGATTGGTTTCTCAGTTCATTGAAAGAGCACACAAAAAGACATTCATAAATATGTTCATAGATGAACAGCAGGATTGAATTATAACCGTAAAGACTACATCTGGTACACACACTTCAAGACCTATGGTCAGAAGCTGGTTGTCTTTGTAGAGGAATGATCAAGTGACAGGGTTTTGTTGCCTGACAGACAACTACAGAGTTAGACAATGTCAGCTGATTAGTTCCGAAACTAGGACCGTTTTCAAATGAATAGCACCGGTAGAAACACGACAAAACAAACAACTTGTTAGCTGGCTATGTGAACAAATCCCACTGCAACTCAATATCATTTGAGCTCCACTGCATGGGCTTCTACCATAACACGACAGCTAAGCAAGCTGTCAAATAATAGGAAAATGAGGCAACATACTAGCAAACAAGGCCAACAGATGAACACAAATTACTCTAATCTCTATTCCATGGCTAGTTAYCTGGTTGTCTGTATGGCTCACGTTAGGTAGTGAAAGTGGCAGCTTGGCGTTTCTTGAGCGCAGCACACATTTAGGTAGCCTGACAGACAAATCTGACAGTTAACTAGCTAGTTAGCTGCTTTAGCTAGCTATAGCAAGCAGCTTGGGTCGTTTCAAGAAAATGCCATGATAAAGTCATTTAGCCAAGACCATGGACGTATGTAGAATACATTCCAAAGAGCGGATTAAGGTGTGATAACTATATTTTGTATATCTTTTGTTTATGCTTTCATTCCTTTTCGGTTCAGTTCCCTTGACACTTAGGAAGTAATAGAGCCATGAACAAAGTCCCCATACAGCCATCACTTAGTGCCACAACGCCGCTTGTTTTGGAAAGAAATGTAATTATGTATTTTGAGAGTGTGTGTACGTTGCAAACATCTGCCTAAGTTACTGCCCAGATCTACCAGCCTGMACGACCAGACGACATGTCCTGAACGGCAATGCCCAACCCAGACATCCCCGGCCCATCCTTGGAGCGGCCAGAAGCTTGCAGAAATCCTTCCAGGGTAAACAACCAGGYGGGGACAGCAACGGCAATCTCCAACCAGGACATCCTCTGGCCATTCTTGTGGTGGCTTGCAGAAATCCTCCGAGGGTAAACCACCAGAGGGGGACATCAATGGCGATCACCAACCGTATCTCCGCTGCCCATCCTTGGAGCGGCTAGCAGCTTGCAGAAATCCTCCCAGGGTAATGGTATGAACTCTGAACTATTGATCACTCAAGAAGAAGTGAGTCCTAGATGACAGCCTAACTGACTGCAGCTGGAAAGGTAGCAAATCTAGTACGAGAACACTGATCYACGTGGACGATTCTCCGGAGTGAAATTAACCTCTCAGACCACGTGACCACACGACATCTTTGTGGAAGATTCCACAAAGGACAGGGCAAACCAGAGCCTCACATCACCAGCTTCATGTAAATACAATGCATTGCTTTTCCGAATGAGCGATCGTAAGTGGCATATGTATTTGTGAGAATAGCTTCCCATAGAGGCCCATGTTCATTAGTTTCCTTCCAAAACCCCTTCTCTTCTCTGAATCTATCGTGTTATAACCAAACTGTTTTTGTTTAGTCCACTAGGGACGGTATAATGCCATTATTTATTGTATATTCTGAAATTGTTTAATTAGTTAGWAAATAAATAATTGAGCCAATTGGTGTATGGATGATTTATAGTAAAGGCTGAGTTTGTGCAGATAACCAACAATTTATGACGTTCAGATGAGACTGACGTAATAATAATATTTCATTAATAGAAGACTAATTGATCAGATATTAAAATACCTGAARACCTGAAAAATATTCMGAAAATTATAACTTTGGAATCTGAACATTTTCCMTGGTGCCCCGACTTCCTAGTTAATTACATTTACATGATTAGTTTAATCACGTAATAATAATTACAGAGAAGTGATTTGATAAAATAACAGTCTTCACCTTTAATGATACTAAAGACACGACAACAGCAACACACACACAGAGACACACACACACACACACACACACACACACAATCACAGAGAACTGACCTTTGAGAAGGCTTGAATTACAGGAGTGAAGGGAAAATGAGTGGAAAGTTCCGATGGTTTTGTGTGTGTGTTGTTGGATTCGCAAAAGGAGTCTTGTCCTTGAGTGCTTTTTTGTGTTCTGGTGAAGCTGCTGTCGTTATGTAGTGTAGTTATGACTGAGGTTCATGTCAGTGCAAGCCTTAGCACAAAGTAGAGAAAGAACGTCCTCATCCAACCTTTACTCTCTGATGCTAGAAGCCTATGCAGGCTGTTAAAGTTATATGCACACAGACATTCAGTAAACACACACACACTCTCTCCCACACTTCACCTCCATTGAATCTGCTCATATTTGCTCACAGATTCGTCTGCCCATCGCATCCGAACCATCACATCCAATGCCTTTATTAGGCCCTTTCTCCTCCTATCCCAGAATAATCCACTAGTCCTGCTCTGATGGGCATACATAGGCACATACAGCCCAGCCCACAYTGCCCACACCATCATAAAACCAACTTTGATGTTTGTTCAAGCGTGTCACATCAAAAAGGTTCCCCTGCTGGGATTACTGGAGTAAGAAGATTAAGGTAATTGGGGGTTTCAGAGGTGGAACAGAAAGTTTCCCGTTCTAAGGTTCCCTGTCAAAGAGACGCTACGGGAGAGAACAGAACAGTATGTCTCTGAGAACACTAAAGTACTGTACAGTAGGTTTCAAGACATACACATAGAGTCAGTGCTCTGGGTAATTGGTGGGTTAGGGTTTTGATGTTGTTGTCATACATTTGTGTTTGGGGTTACGTGAATGAGCTGTTTATTCAAAAACTGGGATTGGTGTTAAGAAAAAAAAATTCTCTTTACCTCAGGGAGCTTGTTTGGACACATATGTGTTATTATGTGCTCTGTGTTTGTGAGTAAGTAAATACTAGATAATGATTCATGTGTGTATGTTTTTACAGGCTGGAGCTGAAGCTACGGTGGGTGTGTAAAGGGGTCTCCTGAGTAGAAGCACAGGGGCAGAAGCATAACGGTAAGACTGGGATGCCAATACATCACTCTGCTTTTCAACAGGTCTACAGAACAATAACAGCTCAATATAAATAAGTAGTGAGTGTGTGATTGGGCGCATGGTTATATTTAGTTCAGCGAGATAGAGAGGGAAAGAGGAGGAGAGAGACACACCTGAAAACCAGTGTGTGCTACCATTTTGTTTTTTGGAGGGACCGGCTGCCTCCGCTTTTGATTCCCTCAGGTGTGCGTGCTCGTGTGTGTGTGCTGTGTGTGTTTGCTCCTGTGTGTTCAGTCAAGTATGAAATGACTCTTTTAGTTACAATCTATTTTAACTTTATTGACCGTTCCATTGAACTAGTCTGAAATCAATCATTCTGAAAATCATTATGCCCAAACATGTTTGGTTAAACTGATTGATGGTTTATTTTAATTACATGCCATTTCATTCCACACTTAACTGTATGATCAAGCTAATTTCTGAGCTCTGTATCTTTTGTTCTCCTTGCTAGCGCACTTTAATAAAAAGCTTAGTCACGTACGTGTTTGTGTGTGTGTACACATCAGTCGATGCTGCAATAATCTCGTTCCCAGACACTTCGCCTAAATGCGCGGAAGGTCTATTGGAACACAAACTTGACCTTCGTTAGGATACAACCTCACGTAGCAGGCATAAGAGAAACGCCTGAAACTAGATTCCCCCACATTCTGGTCTTGACGAGATTATTTTTTTTAATGTTGGGGGAGGTTCTCTTCTGCACTGTTCAACCAATCCACTAAATGTGGAGGAGGAGTTAAGATGGAGTGTCGCCTTGTTAACGTCCGAAAGCGGAAGTCACGTCAAAGGCGCTCTCTTCCGTTTCCCCTGAAAACCGGAACATCAAGGTTGTTGATGACCCCGCTACGGCTAGGATACAAGGCGCATTACTCAATTGCTTAATCGGCTTAATCTACCAACCAATCACCTCCCGCAGCACCTACCCCCACGTGTCGAGGGCACCTCTTACGTGCAGCAGCAGCAGCTGAGCTGTCTCGATACTGCAATGACTCGGCGCAGAACAGGCAGTTGCTGCTTCATTAAAACGTGTTAATTGTGATCACATGATGTTACTACTGTAGCTAGCTAACTAGCTAGCTAACTAGCTAGCTAACTAGCTAGCTAGGCTATTGAAGGAACATTGCATTTAGTGTTGCACTAGCTGCTTGCCTTCTCTTTCGTTTCATAAGAAGTGGCCAGGGTCAGTCATTGCTTCGTCCCACAACAAGCCATTGTTTACAGACAGATGGATCGTTGTTGAAACTTCCGTAGACTGGTGTCCTTGATCAACCAAATCTAAACTATTCGGTATCAAATAATAACGTTTCCAATCGGACAAATTGTAATTATTTTTGTAGTTGCTAGGTAACACGCAGAGATTCGTGGGAAGATGCTGCCCAGGGAACGCGTTCACTAAAATGAAATGGTGATAAATACTTTATTCAGTAGGTCACTCCAATAAAATGATATGGTCACTCCCACTAAGGCCATTAACCTGGGGTACGAGGTTAATGCTACAGTACCTTTCTGTTATTATACAAACAGAAGCTCAGTCTGTTGCTATGATGCATCTAGCTCCATGCTTGGACAAGCACATCGGCTAGATTCAATTCAAACTATTATGAGTGCAGTTCAGACGCTGTGAGTCATCCATAGTCCACCTTGCTTGTCTCATCACTAATTCAGCCATTTCATCAGATGCGAGTTGAAGACACTGTACCTTTCTGTTATGATCTAAATAAGGTGCAGTTCACTGTTAGAACATTAGGTTCGTGCTCCCAATGGCGGTGGTAAGAGTTGAAGGAAGGTTTGACAAATGTATTTTTTTTCCTCTGAGGCTCTGACACCTTTTAGAGTCTCTTTCACTTGGCTAGTGATGGATTCTGGGTTCTGACTCCTAAACTTGGAATAGTGTTAATTACCAGGTATCCTATTGAAATATTGAGTGCTATGGTTTAGATCAGGGGTGGGCAACTCCAGTCCTCGAGGGCCTGATTGGTGTCACACTTTTTCTCCATCCCTAGCAAACACAGCTGATTAAACAAATTGCATTCTAAACTGAAGATCATGATTAGGTGATAATTGGAGTCAGGTGTGTTAGCTGGGGCCCTGGGGCAAAACTGTGACACCAATCAGGCCCTTGAGGACTGGAATTGCCCACACCTGGTCGAGAGGGTCGACACCAGAAGTTAATGGTTATCTGTAGGAGGAATGTAAATGGTAGAGGCAATTAATCTTGGAATGTACTGAGCGCATAGCAGACGACCACATGTTGTTATAATCTCTACCCGGCACAGCCAGAAGAGGACTGGCCACCCCTCATAGCCTGGTTCCTCTCTAGGTTTCTTCCTAGGTTTTGGCCTTTCTAGGGAGTTTTTCCTAGCCACCGTGCTTCTACACCTGCTTTGCTTGCTGTTTGGGGTTTTAGTCTGGGTTTCTGTACAGCACTTTGATATATCAGCTGATGTAAGAAGGGCTATATAAATCAATTTGATTTGATTTGATTTTGGCAGTCACAGATAAGGGGGGAGAGCTGTGGATAAGTGAGGYAGGTGTGTCGAGGTCAGGTCAGGTCACCTTACGGGAGAAGGAACAGGAGAAGGAACAGTTTGTGGCCCGTATCACTTAACTTCCTTCCTAGTAATAAAGATGTAATGTTTAGAGAGAAGGAGGAGACTCCACCCAAATTGGGGTATATATACTCAGTGATGTAAAGTACATAAGTAAAAATACTATAAAATACTACTTAAGTAGGTTTTTGGGGTATCTGTACTTTACTTTGCTATTTATATTTTTGACAACTTTTACTTTTTCTTTGCTATGTTCCAAAAGAAAATAATGTACTTTTTACTCCCTGACACCCAAAAGTGCTTGTTACATTTTGACAGGAAAATTGTTCAATTCATGCACTTATCAAGAGAACATCCCTGGTCTTCCCTACTGCCTCTGATCTGGCAAACTCACTAAACACTAATGCTTCATTTGTAAATTAATATCTGAGTGTTGGAGTGTGCCCCTGACTATCCGTAAATAAAAAATTGAATAAAAATTGTGCCGTCTGGTTTGCATAATATAAGGAATTTGAAARTGTTAATACTTTTACTTTTGATACGTACAGTTTTTTTTTACAATCGCTAGGGCCCATTTCTCAATACTTAGGTCACTTTTTCAAAACTCTTCACACAATGAGCACAACAGCAGTTTATGTGGGCTAAACTGTGGATCGTTTTTCATTGCTTTGACACAAAATGACTACATCTTTCAAATTTCATGAATTTTTTTCTCACTCAGACACAACCACCACCAAAACTCTATGTACATACAGGCAAATTTGCACATAACACAAAATAACATAACACAAAATTGAATAAGACAGCAATTTACTACATTTCTACAGTAATACCGTATTGAAATATATTCCAAATCTAAAAAATGAAGTACTATAAAAAACAATTTGACCAACCACAGCTGATTCCCATTGTAGCTGAACACCTACCCAGGTGTTGGTCTTTCAATTTCATTACCATCTATACAAAAGGGGACCACTTGGGAATAATGCTGTACTTTAATGTAAACATGGACCCAGCCAGAGAGAGTAGTGGCTGACAGAGGAGAAGAGTGGCTGGGAGAGGGAGAGGAGTACGTACGCATGGTGGAAGAATACTGAGAGGAAGATCAAGAGCTGTAGTCTCAGATGAGATTAGGGCTACTATAATTGATCATGTAATAAATGGTGGTCTATCAATGAGAGAGGCTGGTCTGAGAGTGCAGCCCAATCTGCAACGCTCAACAGTGGCATCTATTGTGAGAAATTTCCTGCAAAACGACAGGCAAGATGTGCATTCTGCAAGGGCATCTGACTGAACTGCACATTACAGAAGAAAATTGAGTAAAGCCTCCAAACCCACTTGTGTGTAATTGTTTTTGTATTCCTGCTTAGGACCCAACGGTTACCTCCCACAGGCCGGAGAGGTAGGATTTTCACTGCTGTTCAGGAAACTGCAATCGTTGATATGGTCATCAGAAACAATGGCATAAAACTCAGAGATTCAGGACAGAGTGTTGGTAGACAACAGTACATCAAACCCATCTTACCGATCCTCGACTTCGGTGATGTCATCTATAAAATAGCCTCCAACACTCTACTCAACGAACTGGATGCAGTCTATCACAGTGCCATCCGTTTTGTCACCAAAGCCCCATACACTACCCACCATTGCGACCTGTACGCTCTCGTTGGTTGGCCCTCGCTTCATACTCGTCGCCAAACCCACTGGCTACAGGTTATCTACAAGTCTCTGCTAGGTAAATCCCCGCCTTATCCCAGCTCACTGGTCACTATAGCAGCACCCACTCGTAGCACGCGCTCCAGCAGGTATATCTCACTGGTCACCCCCAAAGCCAATTCCTCCTTTGGTCGTCTTTCCTTCCAGTTCTCTGCTGCCAATGACTGGAACGAACTGCAAAAATCTCTGAAGCTGGAAACACATCTCCCTCACTAGCTTTAAGCACCAGCCGTCAGAGCAGCTCACAGATTACTGCACCTGTACATAGCCCATCTATAATTTAGCCCAAACAACTACCCCTTCCCCTACTGTATTTATTTATTTATTTTGCTCCTTTGCACCCCATTATTCTATTTCTAATTTGCACATTCTTCCACTGCAAATCTACCATTCCAGTGTTTTACTTGCTATATTGTATTTACCTCGCCACCATGGCCTTTTTTTGCCTTTACTTCCCTTATCTCKCCTCATTTGCTCACATTGTATATAGACTTATTTTTCTACTGTATTATCGACTGTATGTTTTGTTTATTCCATGTGTAACTCTGTGTTGTTGTATGTGTCGAATTGCTATGCTTTATCTTTGCCAAGTCGCAGTTGCAAATGAGAACTTGTTCTCAACTAGCCTACCTGGTTAAATAAGGTGAAATAAAAAATTAAAAAATMTAGAAAATTTAAGCGTAACAACTTTTTCTAGAGTCCTGAAACAAGAGAGGAACGCTGAACGAGTCAAGCTACTCAGGAACCAATATGTCCAGGTAAGATGACTATAAAATACAGAACTGGTTTTGAACAAAACCAAACAGGGCAGAGGCATACAATGGCATGTTTTTAGGTATAATGTAAACTACCGTAATAGCATAACTCTTATGTTGCCTTGTGTATTTATTTTAGAGAGTCATGGAGATTGAAGCCAGGCAAACACCCCACATATTCATCTTTGTGGATGAGGCTGGTTTCAACTTGGCCAAAACACAGCGGCGAGGAAGGAATGGGAAATGGGAAAAGAGCCACAGTGGATGTCCCGGGCCAGAGGAGTGCCAACATCACAATGTCTGCAGCAATATCCTCTGATGGATTTCTGTTACACAAACCGCTAATTGGGCCATACAACACCGAGCGTCTCATTTAGTTCCTGGATGACCTCTATGGAAGGGTTGTGCCAGGTGAGGAAAGGGTTGCAGTGAGGTGAAATCGGCCAACGTTTGTAATTGTATGGGACAATGTGGCATTTCAGTCACAGAGTGGTTTGCAGGCCATCCCAGGATGGTGTCACTTTTCCTCCCACCTTACTCTCCATTCCTCGACACCACAGAGGAATTATTTTCCTCATGGAGGTGGAAGGTTTATGACCACCATCCACATGATCAAATGTCCCTCCTGGACACAATGAATGCTGGATGCCTGGACATATCTGCAGAAGATTGCCAGGGATGGACCAGGCATGCCAAAAGATTTGTTCCTCTGTGTATTGCCCAAGATGACATAAGATGTGATGTGGATGAGAACCTGTGGCCAAATGCAGAAGACAGGGTAGACTAGCATTGCTACTGTATCTGAATCGGTAGATGGTATATACACAAATTCTTGTATTTTGAAATCACTTAATGCCAAAAAATGACATAAATCATATTGAACCATATTGCATCATGTCTGATTCATTCCTGTAACATATACTGCAGTGAATTCTAAACAGTGGAGAGGTGTCATTCTTGTTTTGTAAAGACATTTTTCAAAATAAAACATTGTGTAATGCTACCTGTTGTAGGTCATTGTTTTAGGTCATTGTTTTATGAGCGACAAKGTGTGCMTGTTGGGTGACAACATTTGCTAGTGTTATGGAAGAATGAGTTGATTTGAGACATGTTTGAAGTGTTTTGGTAATTTTAGTCCATTTTGGATGTGAAATGAACTGCTGTGCCAAGCTGAACGTTGGTTAGGAGAACTGTGTGAAGAGTTTTGAAAAAGTGACCTAAATATTGAGAAATGGGTCCTAGCGATTCAAAAAAAAGTATATTTCAGCAATTCCATTTACTTTTGATACTTAACACCGAGTACTTTCAGACGTTTATTCAAGTAGTATTTTACTAGGTGACCTTCACTTTTACTCGAGTCCTTTTCTTTTAAGGTATCTTTACTTTTACTCAAGCATGACATTTGAGTATTTTTTCCACCACTGTATATACTACCACTGGTGGAAATACGTCTTTGTCTTATGCAGCTGTATCTACCCAATGGGTGAATAAACTTGGATTGAGCTTTATTAAACAGCCGTGAGTTTTAATAGGTTTGTTTAGATCCTAACACTAGGTATTCACATCCTTGTTGCCGCTACGCTTATAAGTGCACAAACACAATATTCACATTCTGATTAGCTATACTGTATGTTTGTAATATACACACCAATAGATTTAATGACCCACTTAGCAGCTGACAAACTGTCAAAGGTTTTCCTAGCCTTTGATGGTAATTGTGTCCATGTTAGCGTTTGTACGTGCGTGCGTGTCTGCGTGCGTGTCTGCGTGCGTATCATTATGCGTATAGGTGTGTATTTGTATACAGTTATGTGCACATGCATGTGTGAGTGAGCCCGTGTGCCTGCCTGTAGGTGTGCTTGCTTGCGCGTGTGTGTGTGTGTGTGTGTGTGTGTGTGTGTGTGTGTGTGTGTGTGTGTGTGTGTGTGTGTGTGTGTGTGTGTGTGTGTGTGTGGTGTGTGTGTGTGTGTGTGTGTTGTGTGTGTGTGTTGCTGTTGTCGTGTCTTTAGTATCATTAAAGGTGAAGACTGTTATTTTATCAAATCACTTCTCTGTAATTATTTCAAGAAAAGTCTTGAAAATGTTAATCTTGTCTTTAGTGTCTTAAACAATCCTTGCTTCCTGCCTGTGCCTGGTAGAGATATGACCTTCTCCTTAGGACCATCTGGCAGAATGCCCAGAATATGTTCTATAAGTTACGATAGGAGACGGTGCCAGACACATGCCAGAACCAACCCTATGAACTATGCCTATGTAACATGTCTGTAACCAGTATGTAAGGGAACTGACAGGACTGCCCCGTTAGAGCTCCTGACAGACGTTCACTATGATGCATCAAGTTTGTTGGAACCTCTCCAGTTAACTGATAATAAACAATGATTTATTTAAGATTGACTTTCACTGTCCCTGTGTAAGCAGTTCTACAACAGTGTGTTGCGTTGTGCACGTGTGTGGGTTCTGAAGGAGAAATTTCAGAAACTCAGCAACCCATTAATTACATAAGCAAACATCAGACAGGCAAATAAGCACATTAACATCAACTATATTGAGTAATAGGCACTAGGACTGTCCTATTATGACTGTGTCAGTGTACCATGTACCAGTGTTARTTGGGAAAAAAGGATTTCCTAGGACCCATATGACAGTTTGATAACCCTGCCACCTTCAGTCATTTCTGCTAGAGTACCCTCTCTCTCCATCTCCCAGTCTAGACCACAATAAYCTTTGTGTCCACTTCATTTCACCCTGCKTGCTGTGTAGACATAATCACTGTTTCCTTTTTCGCCTTATTCCTCTTGCTAGG
Source organism: Salvelinus sp. IW2-2015 (assembly GCF_002910315.2). Classification (NCBI taxonomy): domain Eukaryota; kingdom Metazoa; phylum Chordata; class Actinopteri; order Salmoniformes; family Salmonidae; genus Salvelinus; species Salvelinus sp. IW2-2015. The sequence goes on along the minus strand of NW_019957538.1, from coordinate 455,001 downwards.
GGCTAATGAGGTGATTTACCTGCCTGATGTCAGTGGCTCTCCGAATTTTCATTAGGACGCTCAACATCAGCTTCCATGTAGCATTTCTTCACTAGAATGGCTGTTGCTATTCTCTCAGGGTTTCCTACTTGTGTGCCTAGATATGGTGATGAGGACAGGGCCTTGAATCAGCATAAAGTGCTACCAAAACCAACAATCTGTATAAAAGACCAACTGAAGCCGATGACTATGTGGTCTGCCTCACAAAAGTAAATGTTGGGGGAAACACTTCCCCCTGGATAAGACAGAGCAGGAGAAACACAACAGTAGTAGGAGACAGTAATAGCTGTGCTGAGTTAGTTTAGCCCCTCTGTCTCTCTCAGGACGATAAGGCTATATAGAAACTAATCCCTCTCCAATTCCCCGGGAAAAATAAAGGAAAGAAAGAAAAACGAAAGCTGTGCAGCTCTCTCTAACTTGAGAGGAAGTTTCCTGGTCGGGGAGTTATCAGAGAAACGGAGCGTGGAGATAACCGGAACTCGCTCCAGAGGGATCAGAGAGGGGATGGAGAGAGAGAGAGAGAAAGACATAGAGACTCAGAGACAGGGAATGAATGAATGACAGAAMGATATTTTACAAGAGGGATGGAGGAAAGACAGATGAGATTGAGGAGGAAACAGAGCAGAAGCAGAGAGAGCGAGAGAAATAAAACTGATAGCAGCATGTCAGAATGCCCTCTTAGAATATCCATCCTCTCTGATACCCGTCATGGAACACATTATATTAGCCATGTTTCACCCCTGGTGTGTGTGTTGAATAGAGGGAGATTGAGCGTACAGAAAGCACCTCCTTGTCCAAACAGCTAGGCTGCCCACGACAGCTGAAACAGAACAGTACCTAGCCAATTGCTTTGCCCTAGTTTTTATCAGGCCCGCAATCTGGAGGCCGTGTAATGCAAGCCTGTGCACGTGGCCAAGACTGCAAAATATCAGCGCCACCATCTTGGACCTACACCCGAGGCTGAGCAAGCATACCACGAGGGGCTGGTATTTAAGCAGCTTCTCGGGCAAAGGCCTGCTCCATGTTGCCGTCGAATGAGCATGCCACTTCCAAGATGAGCACCTCCCCCTGGCCTCCCCCATAACAACAGTATCTGGTGTGTTTGGCACACAGGAAAACACATCATCAAACCAGATACCCCTTACATAAGAATGTTTAAACATGTGTGATGTTGGTGAGACTGCTTGTAGCATGTCAGCATGTCTGATTGCCTTTCAGGCCTCTTAGGAGATCCTTCCTCTGATACCCATCATGGAACACATTACATTAGCCATGTTTCAACCCTGGTGTGTGTGTGTTGAATAGAGGGAGATTGAGCAGCCACAGGGCAGCAGAAATGCCTATGAACTGTGTGTGTGTGTGTGTGTGTGTGTGTGTGTGTGTGTGTGTGTGTGTGTGTCGTGCGTGCGTGCGTGCGTGCGTGCGTGCGTGCGTGCGTGCGTGCGTGCGTGCGTGCGTCGTGCGTGCGTGCGTGCGTGCGTGCGTGCGTGCGTGCGTGCGTGCGTGCGTGCGTGCGTGCGTGCGTGCGTGGGTGCCGTTGGTGCGTGCGTGCGTGCGTGCTGCGTGCGTGCGTGCGTGCGTGCGTGCGTGCGTGCGTGCGGTTGCTTGCATTCGTGTGTGCGTGTGCACGCTCTGTGTGAGTGATTGAACTGATGGTAATTTGTCCTCTGTTGTTTCTCCTGTAATTCTCTCTGTGATAAGCTGTATACCTCACACACACACACATACCACTCCCTTAATAGACACTGCCATCAAAAACAACACCCACTAAAGACTCTATGAATGCCTATAAACAAATCCCATACGAATGGCAGTACTGCTGGCTGACTACAAAGTAGGGTACACAGAGAGAGAGAGCGAGAGAGCTGGTGGGTTTTTAAAATGTTTATTTGTATTTTTTTATTTAAACTTAATATAAAAAAAGTATGTGGCCACCCCTTCAAATTAGTGGACTCGGCTATTTCAGCCACACCCATTGCTGACAGGTGTATAAAATCGAGCACACTGCCATGCAATCTCCATACACAAACAGTGGCAGTAGAATTGCCTTACTGAAGAGCTCAGTGACTTTCAGGAGGAATAATGGTCTGGGGCTGTTTTTCATGGTTCGGGCTTCGGCCCCTTAGTTCCGGTGAGGGGAAATCTTAACGCTACGGCGTATAATGACATTCTAGACGATTCTGTGCTTCCAACTTTGTGGCAACATTTTGAGGAAGGCCCTTTCCTGTTTCAGCATGACAATGCCCATGTGCACAAAGCGAGGTCCATACAGAATCGGTTTGTCGCGATCGGTGTGTAAGAACTTGACCGGCCTGCACAGAGCCCTGTCCTCAACCCCATCGAACACCTTTGGAACACCGACTGTGAGCCAGGCTTAATCGCCCAACATCAATGGCTGACCTCACTAATGCTCTTGTGGCTGAATGAAAGCAAGTCCCTGCAGCAATGTTCCAACATCTAGTCGAAAGCCTTTSCAGAAGAATGTAGGCTGTTATATCAGCTGTTATATCAGCAAAGGGGGGTATATTAACTCCATATTAATGCCCATGATTTTGAAATGAGATGTTCGACGAGCAGGTGTCCACACACTTTTGATAATGTAGTGTATCTTAAAAGACAATTCCACCACTTTATGACCAGTTAAAAGGAGATGATTGAGATGATTGAGGACTACAGGAAAAAGAGGACCGGGCACGCCCCCATTCTCATCGACAGGGCTGCAGTGGAGCAGCTTGAGAGCTTTTAATTACTTGTTACTTTTATTTCTTATTCTTATCCGTATTTTATTTATACTCCATTGTTGGTTAGGGGCTCGTTAGTAAGCATTTCACTGTAAGGTCGACACGTTGTATTCGGCGCATGTGACTAATAACATTTGATTTGATTTATTATGCTGCTAGTATATATACACTACTGTTTTGATGTTTTATCATGATTGTTAGTCATACTGCACAGTTCCTATTTTTTGTCATTTTGAAGCTTCTGTATTTCCGTCGTCCATTGCATACTACGATTCCAAGGGTGAATTTCGTCTCCCATGATGCAATGCACTGTATAGTTAGCCTGCAGTTAGCTTAGCGAGCTGGTTATCAGACTAAGCTTAGTCTAAATATAGTGCTTATTATGTCATAAGTTATGAGTGCATTTTACAACAGTCTAAACAAAATGTAGGCCTGTTAAAAGAACACAGCATATATTATGAAATTTACAGGCAAATTATTGCGTAATCCTAGTCTCTCAGCCTGTATCTTTGGTGCTAACGTTAGCAATTCTAGCTAGCTAAACCTGCTGCATCTGAAATAAAGTGTTTTCAATGATAACAGACAAGTACAGCCTCACCGACTGTCCAGTCAACCATCCAACAACACTGGACACCTATTGTAACTAATAAAAGTATTACGTTTATAAGTAATTCAATACAAAATATAGGCTGTTTGGAAAGGGCACAATGGCTTCCGGAGCTGCAACTTTGCTGTATTACATTAGTGGAAACAAAGACTGTTCTCAGGGCAGATCTGGCGGGTTTTGACTCGCAGAAGCAACTTTTCTTTTTACTGGGATGACAGGGCAGCTAAGGTGAACAGTTATTAGAGTGTGAGTGGCATACTCTTGTTCTGTAATACAAAGTCTGCAACAATAACAGAGGATGGACCTGCTACAACTCCAATAACTATTCACTTCCTTAAGTAAGGGTGCAGCTCTAACTCTCTCGCTCTCTCTCTATCTCTTTATCAGTGCCCGAATTCTTATCTGCTCCCATCCATTTCTCTACACTCATCCTCCCCCCGGTTTATCTCCTCTCCCTATCCCCAATCAATCACCTCCATATCGTTTCTCCATTTTCCAATATCATCTATCCAATTTACCCGCCCCCACCCCTCTCACCATTTTATCCTTCTCTCCTCTCTTTCTATATCTTTTTGCCATGACCTGTGTGTGAGATGGGTCCTACTTGGGGTATAAAGATGCATCCCACTTCCCCTCTCAGTCCCTCTCTGCCCTTTCTATCCCCTTTCGCTTTCCCTTTCTGTCCCCTCCTTCCTTCTACCCACTCTTTCCTTCATCTGTCTCCTTCTCCTTCCCTCTCCCTCTCCCTCTCCCTCTCCCTCTCCCTCTCTCTCTCTATGTCCTCGGCCTCCCTCTCCCTCTCCTCAGTTCCTCCCCTTCTCTGTTCCCTCTCTCCCTACTGTTTGCCCCCTGTGCAGTGTGGTCTTCTAGCGTCTGTGTGGAGTTTTATTGGATGTAGATTAAACGGGTGGAGCTGTAATGAGATGCCTCTTTACTGCAGGAGTATGAATCTCCATCTACCTCCATCTACCCATGGTTTTCTGAGGTCCAACGCGCACATACACATGCACGCACCAGTGTCGAACCGCGACTATTGGAGCTAGGGCCTCAGTCGCGGAAAAAGATCTGACGTCATACATATAGATAGAGAACTCGAATGCCTGTGTATACAGAGCATGACTTGAGACCTTTCTTTTGCAGACCTATGTAGGGGAAGCAATTCTTTGATGACAGAGTCAAACGGTCCTAAGCCACGCCTCGGCTGTGGCTCACAGAAGCAGCACARGTACACAACGGTTGCAAATATCGATAGCAGGAACCACGTTAGAAGGAAATACGGTTGCGTCGTTTCAACGAAACATTTGCCAAAACAAACAGTCACTCAAATAGCGGCGGAATGAATTCAACCACACAAGTACTCACATTGTTTCAAGACCATGGACAGTGGTTCTATCTCCAGCATGCAACAATAAAAAAAAGTGCGCCGCAAGACGAAATGTCATGTACCCAGTACGTCCAATTGCAACTTCATTACCTTTGTTTCTACCACACAACCAGTGATCTAAAGTTGAAATAATATTTTACACATTGTATTCAAAATGATATGAACGAGATAGCTACAAAAAGCAAGCTCTAGATGAAAAAAAGAAGTCATCATTATGATTATCATTTCAAAACAAAGTCCATTCTCCTGTTCTTCTTTATGAAATGGGCAATGACAGGTTCATGTAGTTTGTCTTTTGATTTTAAAACCGAAATAAGTTATTTTTCGATTGAGATCAAAGCCAGGGCTGACTGTCGGGCCTGTCCAGTGGTGTTCCTGGAATATGTTTTCATCCTTTTTAGTGCAGAGACATTTCTTTCTACTGATGCAGTGGACACTGTAATGGTCAAAACTAGACAGGTAAAGCAGATTCAATTGGTGCATACTATCAATTAGTCTCTTCTGCTCGAGAAAGTGTGACAGATCAGCCGGGCTCTTACCCTCGAAGTCAGACTTTGAGTACATAACTGTGAGTTATGTTTTAAACCGCGGCAAATCAAAATTAAGGCCAAAGCTTTCCTCGAGACTTGAGAACGCAGCGCTTGGAAAGTTTGGCGTTTCCCTATATATTGGGAACTTTTGTGGGTCACGGAGGGCAAGGAACATGAGCCTTTCATGGTCATTGAACCTGTTTCTTAGCTGAGGGACAATGTTGTCGATGATCGCACTGTGTAGCTGTTGGTACTGCCCGCGAACGTCTCCTTGCATATGTGTCCCGCGCTCCCTTGGAACTCGGTCTCAATCACAGTGTCCTCGGAGATGGAATCGAATTTAAATTTTTCCCTCTCTGTGGTGTTGCAGAAGTTATCCACCCTGGACAAGCAGAACTGCATGTCAAACTCCCTGTTCTGCAACATTCCAAACAGCACGTCGGAGTATGCAAATATGGAGTAGAATGCGGATAGCAGAAAGCATAACTCGAAGCTTGCCAGGCGCATCATGTGTCCATCTGCGCTGAGAACGGTGTCTTCATGTATTCAAATGTATGTATGTATCTATGTATGTATGTATGTATTCAAAMAGTTCAATGAGTTCCGCCTTTTTTTCATACACTGTGCAAACTAAGCGTGAGGAGAGGTTCCATCCTGTTGGCACCACTCTGGGTAGTCTTCGCTGGCATATTTCATCCAGTAGTTTTGTTCACTTGACAGATCTTGATAAAAACGCTGCTAGGCCAACAAGATGAGAGAAATGTTTTTTTGCATTTTTTTTGTTTACCAGCACCTTGTGACATGACCAGATTAAGAGTGTGCTCATAGCAATGAATGAACAGAGCTTGCGGGATAGTTTCTTTCACCTTGGTTTGTACTCTGTTTATACCAGAGGCCAGGACTGCGGCCCCATCGTAACACTTTGCCACAACTTTGGCCGTGCATTCACACGCCTCTAAAAAGCTGATAATTCGAGCAGCTGCCCGTTTAACCTCAGTTACATCCTCAACATTTGAAAAACCTTTCCTTCACACCACCATCGGTAGTGTAACGCAACACATAAGACATTTGTGCTACTTTGCTGATGGCTGTTGTCTCGTCAACCGTGATGGTTACAAAGGGGGTTTTCATGACATCTGTCATTACATTCGCGACCGCGTGTATCAAGTCATTTTGGATTTTGCTGGAAGTGCCTGTGGAACACGGTAGGCGTAGCAAAATGGCAGTTTAACGGGCTGTCATACTCAGCCAAGAAATCCAGTATTTCCAAGTAGTTTCCGTTATTAGCTGATTCTTTACACTCACCATGACCTCTGAATGCTAATTCTTGCTTGCCTAAAAACACAACCGTGTGAATCTTCCTGTTGTGCCTGACTTTCATTGTGAGCAAGTGTCTCATTGCACCACTGCTCGTTAAGAAGAAGGTCTACTCTTGTTTCAACAAATCTTTTTCAACTCACTGTAGCTCGCAGGTGTGAAGTTGAGTTTTGGTGTCGAAGTGCTGACTTTGTCAAACAGGCTAAATCTTTGAAAACAATTGTCCAGGTTGAGCTATTATCGGTTCTGAAGAGTAGGCATTTCCAAAATGTACTCTAAACTCTGAATAGAATAGGAATGGATGTATAGGCCTACTCAGGCTGGTTATAGGCAGACTATCACATTTGACATATACTGTAGCCCATATAGCCGATATATCCTTTTTAAAAAGGACTGAAGACAGAAAAATATAATTTGGTTCCATTTTAACATATTTATAAGTGAAACCAAAGTTCTGTAACATATATAAATGAAATCACCAGAACTTTTCAAATGTTCAAATCAAAAGGCTATTGCACAGAAAAACGTGGACAGATGGGCACATCYCAAATTCAGAACCGCTGGACAGCAACATTATAAACTAAAGCACTGATCATTGGTAAGGAGTTAAGGCTTGATCCATACATTAAATAATGAAACAGGTAGCCTACAAAACTAAAACAATCCATATGTTCYAAACAAAAAGCCTGATTAACATGACATRAATAACGCAGACACATCCCGAGTCCCCGGTGCCGACACAGTCAAATGATGGTTTAGTATTTCGTTTAAAAGSTCTGACGAAGGCCAAGAGAACAAGAAACACTTTTCAATTACAAAACAGAAATCCACTTTAGGTAAAAAAACTTTTTTTTTTTAAAGACTTCTGTTTTCAAAGATGTAACCTACGATGCAATACTCGTGATACTTTTAAGGAAAAATAAAAACTACTATTTGAACACCACCACAGAAGCTTCGCTATTCAGCAAATTTACAATGAAGTAGCTTAGTTTTGTTGTTTGGCTACTTGAAGAGATCTAGTGCCCATCACTCGCAGCCCATATCTTCCAATGCATTGTGGAAAAGTGTGCATCGAATTCTACTYGATAAAGTGCCGATATGAGTATAACATCCTGGTATTTAAACCCACATAGTAAAAAACGTTCTATCTTCGCATACTGAGAATGCGTCATGCGCAAAATTTGTTTTCCGCTATTCGTTTATTTCGGTAGCGCATCKCCATTGATCTAATTGATCAAAGCCGAAATAAGTATGACATACCGAGCATTGAAAATACACTAGACTTTCGAAAATGTCGCATAGTATTCAACTTTATTTTTTCGCATACTCAAAAGGCCTACTATTTAGGACGCAGGTACGGGTATTTGGACACAAGCCAGTATCTATAGTCCTAGATTTTCCCCAAAGTCACGTGACCCCAAATCCCTCACCCCCCCTCACCCTTTTCCCAATCCCCCCACTTCACCCCGTGCCACTTTCGCTGATTGTGTTGTGATGGGATGATTAGGTCCCCCGCCCCCATGTCATGGTGTGGTTCGCTGGTTCACACACACTGCCATCAAAGCATACGGTCCTCTGACTGCTCTCCTCCTCCGCTTCGCTTTCTCTCATTTTTCTCTCTATTAACAGCATCGCTGTTACTTCGCACTTCTGGGGACGCCAGTATGTGATGCATTATGGATGTGTGTGTCTGGCGTGTGATGTGTGTGTGACTAGCGTGTGTGAGAAAGAGCTCTTTGATCTGGAGAGCCTGTCTTAAAGTGTCGAGAACACACACACACACCCGTGTTAAAGATGGCCATTAGAAGAGCCACTGTCCCACCTGGAGACTCATCAAATATTGACCATCTGTCTGGAAAACTGCGCTCGAAGCGGAACACACACTTCTCTCTCTCTCTCTCCTCTCTACACACACCACACACACACACACACACACACACACACACACACACACACACACACACACACACACACACACACCACCACCAACACACACCACTACACACACACATTCATCACCACACAACACACACACCCACGAGTGTAGCGGAGGCACTATGAGGCATGCTTGCGGTTGGTGTAACACTACACCAGCTCAGCCTCCCTTCTTTGGGAACTCTGGAGCTCCCTCTCTCAATGTTCTTAATGCTTTGTATACTTAGTGTATATGGAAGCATAAAGTTGTTGTCATAGCAACAGAAAGTTTGACAACCCCTGTTCGAGACTGAATCAACTTTTCAAGTACTCCCCGTTGTCCTTTACTATACTCACACACACAGGCACACACACACACACCGCGGTACACACAAGCGAGGCGCGCGTGCGCACACACAAAACGCAAAAATAGATGCACGTACACAGATGCCTACTGTCACAACACACACACCAGTGGAGGCTGCACACACAGCACACACACACACACACACACACACACACACACACACACACACACACACACACACATACACACACACACACAACACACACACACCACACACCACACACACACACACACACACACACCACACACCTGCTGTCCAGAGTCCCGCGCTCTCTGTGACTGTACAGCCATGACAGTGTCATATGGTCTATTAGCATTTCACTCATGTTTTCTTATCGCCGCCTCACCGTGAGTGTGTTTGCACGTCCGTGTGTGTGTTTTAGTGTTTGTGTGTGTGTGCGTGTATACGTGTGTGTGTGTGTTTCTGAAACGGTGAGGGGACAGATTTTGGAGTTTAGAGCAGCAGAAGTTTAAGTGTCACAGCACAAAGTGTCTTGTATCTGTGCTGTCCTGAGTGGACCTTCTCTCTGAATTATTTGTGATATTGTGACTGTGTTTTGCTTCCTCTACAAATGTAGTCTATAGGCTAAGCAGTGTTTCTTTATACGGAAAGACTTGTACGTCACTTTCTTTCTGCTTTCTGTTGCTGCAGTGTTGTCTTGAACATATGCAAATGCGGCACACATCAGATGCACGACACAAACAACAGAGGGCGAGAGAGAACCGTTGTTCTGCTATTTTCCTGTAGTGCTCTGTCATGTCGAATTAGCATTAGTAAGTTATATCAATGCTTCAAGTTTGAAGTATTTGTCACGTGCACAAGTACAGTGAAATTGCGAGCCCTGCCAACTTATGGTATGTAAACTTCTTACCCACTGGAATTGTGATACAGTGAATTATACGTCAAATAATCGGCTCTGTAAACAATTGTTGGAAATATGACTTGTGTCATGCACAAAGTAGATGTCCTAACCGACTTGCCAAAACTATAGTTTGTTAACTAGAAATGTTGGAGTGGTTGAAAAACGAGTTTTAATGATTCCAACCTAAGTGAGTGTAAACTTCGACTTCAACTGTATATACAGTGGGGAGAACAAGTATTGGATACACTGCCGATTTTGGCAGTTTTCCTACTTACAAAGCATGTAGAGGTCTGTAATTTTTTATCATAGACACTTCAACTGTGAGAGACAGAATCTAAAACAAAAATCCAGAAAATCACATTGTATGATTTTTAAGAAATTAATTTTGCATTTTATTAGTAGCAGGATACATAGAAAATAGCATACTAATATATGCATGTCAAACAGGAGTAATAGTGACCAAGTAGCAGGATGCATAGATTAAATAGATACTAATATATACATGTAAACAGGAGTAATGATGTGACAAGTAGCAGGATACATAGATACTAATATATACATGTAAACAGGAGTAATAGTGACCAGTAGCAGGATAAATAGATTAGAATATGATACTAATATATATGCATGTCAACAGGAGTAATAGTGACCAGTAAGCAGGATACATAGATAAATATATACTAATATAAGCATGTCAACAGGAGTAATAGTGACCAGTAGCAGGATACATAGATACATAGATACGAATATTGCATGTAAAAGTAGTAATAGTGACAGTGAGCAGGATGCATAGATAAATAGATACTAATCATATACATGTAAACAGGAGTAATAGTGACAGTAGCAGGATACATAGAAACTAATATATTACATGGTGAAACAGCGAATAATAGTGACCAGTAGCAGATAAATTAGATAAATAGATACTAATATATGCATGTCAACAGGAGTAATAGTGACCAGTAGCAGGATAAATAGATAAATAGATACTAATATATGCATGTCCAACAGGAGTAATAGTGACCAGTTAGCAGGATACATAGATAAATATATACATAATATATGCATGTAACAGGAGTAATAGTGACCAGTAGCAGATGCAGATCATAGATACTAATATATACAGTGTAACATGGTGTAACAGTGACCAGTAGCAGGATACATAGATACTAATATATACATGTAAACAGGAGTAATAGTGACAGTAGCAGGATAAATAGATAAATACAGATACTAAATATGCATGTCAACAGGAGTAATTAGTGACCAGTAGCAGGATAAATAGATAAATAGATACTAATATATGCATGTCAACAGGAAGTAAAGTGACCAGTAGCAGGATACATAGATAAATATATACTAATATATGCATGTAAACAGGAGTAATAGTGACCACGTAGCAGGATATAGATACATAGATACTATAATACATGTAAACAGGTGTAACCAGTGACCAGTAGCAGATACATAGATAAAGATACTAATATATACATGTAAACAGGAGAATAGTGACAAGTAGCAGGATACATAGATACTAATAATAACATGTTAAACAGGAGTAATAGTGACCAGTAGCAGGATAAATAGATAAATAGATACTAATATATACATGTAAACAGGAGTAATAGTGACCAGTAGCAGGATAAATAGATAAAATAGATACTAATATATGCATGTCAACAGGAGTAATAGTGACCAGTAGCAGGATACATAGATAAATATATACTAATATATGCATGTAAACAGGAGTAATAGTGACCAGTAGCAGGATGCATAGATACATAGATAAACTAATATATGCATGTAAACAGTAGTAATAGTGACCAGTAGCAGGATGCATAGATAAATAGATATAATATATACATGTAAAACAGGAGTAATAGTGACAAGTAGCAGGTACATAAGATACTAATATATACATGTAAACAGGAGTAATAGTGACCAGTAGCAGGATAAATAGATAAATAGATACTAATATATGCATGTCAACAGGATAATAAGGACCAGTAGCAGGATAAATAGATAAATAGATACTAATATATGATGTAACAGGAGTAATAGGACCAGATAGCAGGATACATAATAAGATATATACTAATATATAAACATGTAAACAGGTGTAATAGTGACCAGAGCAGGATTGCATAGATAAATAGATACTAATATATACATGTAAACAGGTGTAACAGTGACCAGTAGCAGGATACATAGATAAACAGATACTAATATATGCATGTCAACAGGAGAATAGTGACCAGTAGCAGGATACATAGATTAAATAGATACTAATATTATACATGTAAACAGGTGTAACAGTGACCAGTAGCAGCGATACATAGATAAATAGATAATTAATATATACATGTAAACAGGTGTAATCAGTGACCAGTAGCAGGATAACATAGATAAAACAGATACTAATATATGCATGTCAACAGGAGTAATAGTGACCAGTAGCAGGATACATAGATAATAGATACTAATATAACATGTAAACAGTGTGAACAGTACCAGTAGCAGGATACATAGATAAATAGATATTAATATATACATGTAAACAGGTGTACAGGACCAGTAGCAGGATACATAGATAAACAGATACTAAATATATACATGTAAACAGTGTAACAGTGACCCAGTAGCAGGATACATAGATTGATACTAATGTTAATGGAAATCAATAAAGATAATTATACTGGTAGTTTACATCTAATCAATAATCATTTTAGCTGCAGTTTAGGAGTGAGAGGCGGTGTGGCGTATACTGTATGTGTGTAGTGTCGGTAATGACGTGAGTAGTGAGTGAGTGATGAGTGAGTGAGTGAGTGATGAGTGAGTGAGTGAGTGAGATGAGTGAGTGAGTGAGTGAGTGAGTGAGTGAGTGAGTGAGTGAGTGAGTGAAGTGAAGTGAGTGAGTGATTGAGTGTGAGTATTGTGTATGTGGATATGTGTTGGCGCATGTGGAGTTATTGTGTGTATGTGAGTATGTGTTTGCGCGTGTGAGTTATTGTGTGTATGTGAGTATGTGTTTGCGCGTCTGAGGTAATGAGTGAGTGAGTGGTGTGTGTGTCTGAGTGGGTGAACAGGGAGTACAGGAAGTGGCTAAGCGGCACACATCCTGGGGTCGTGAGCTTGGTGACGGGCTTGAACGCTGAGTTGTAGTCGATGAACAGCATCCTCACACAGGTGTTCCCCTTTCTGGGTGGGAGAGGGCAGTGTGGAGTGCAATTGAGATTGTCTTGTCTGTGGATCTGTTGGAGCGGTATGCAAATTGAGATTTTTGGAACAGGAATGATGGTAGTCACCTTGAAATGTGAGGATTACCGACTGAGACAAGGAGAGGTTGAAAATGTCAATTGAGACACCTGCCAACTGGTGTGTGTGTGTGTGTGCATATGTGTCTGTTTGCGTATGTGGGTGTTGAAGCACGTGCGTGTGTCCGAGTTAGTGAGTGTTTAGTGTGATTACTCCTAAGTGTTAACCTGTGCCAATGTCTGAATCACCAGGGAGAGGGAGGGCCTGGGAGTGTGTGTATTTCAGTGTGTGGGTGGTCAGTGCTCTCCTATTGGCTGAAACCCGAGGGGGTGTATTTCGGGGCTGGGCCAGGGCTTATGGGGGAGGGGCCGTGCGTTCAGTCTTTCTCTCGCTCAGTCTAGAGCGGAGTGTGTGAGTGTGCACACAACAGAGAGAGCAGACGATAGAAAGAGAGAGCTGTTCTATTCTGGTTTTTATTCTGTCTATCCGTTTGTCTCCTCCAGACACCCAGGACTCCTCTGGCTCTCTCTACCCCGGCAGGGTGTTTGCTGTTGGTGTAACACTCGACCAGCTCAGCCTCCCTCCTGTTGGGAACTCTGGAGCTCCCTCTCTCGCCGTCTGTGTTTGCTCTCCATCGACTGGCTGATTTTCTTCATTTGGAGTGTGTGAGAGTGTGTTTTACTCGGCAGGATTAGGCAGTCAGTATGCACTGTGGTACAAGCTGGTGGAGGGCGTTTCACTCGTAGGTGTGTGTTGTTGCCTCTCGCTCTGTGAGCCGCACTTGAGTCTCGTACACTCGTCGGATCTAACGGAACAAGCACCCACCATTCCCAAGGATTTGGGATATTTGAATAAAGGTTTAGCCTTCCCTGAATTGTGGATACAGAGAGGGACTACACATTACAACTTCCCTGAGGAGTAACATCGTCTGAGCAGGTGAGAGAGACGTACCACTGCTTTCACTGGTTATCCACATGGACTGAGGTGTGTGCTTACGTGTGCCAGCTTTTAAATCTGTTCATGTTGTGGGTAGGGGATTCCATGGCGAGTTGCATAAACTAGAGTCTGGTTCAGAGGGAGCAGAGCTTATGTGCAGCTTTCTGCAGTAAATCATAAACTGAACTGAATATGTTGACGAGTATTTTCCGCATGGATGTTTGTCTGTGTGGTTTGAGGGCAGATTCCATGTTTTAGTGCTGTTCTGTGTTTGTCCGTGTGCTTTTTTGGTCAGTTTTCGTGTGTGTGTGTGGTGTGTGTGTGCTGTGTGTGTGTGGTGTGTGTGTGTCTGTGTGTGTGTGGTGGTGTTGTGTGTGTGTGTGTTGTGTGTGTGTGTGTGGTGTGTTGTGTGTGTGTGTGGTGTGTGTTGGTGTATGTGTGTTCGTGTGTGTGCTGTAGTGGTGCTGTGTGTGTGTGTGTGTCAGGTACATGTGAGGGTCTGTGGGCTTTAGCCGAGGAAGGTTAGAGTTTCAATTAACAACATTCTTCTCTGCTGGCCTCCGAGTATTGAGGAGACCTCCCTTTACGATAATTCTCTTTACCCACATCTGCATACCCTGCCCGCCTCACCCCCCTATCCTCTGCCTCCCTCGGGCCCCCTGCTTGCCCCTTTAGGCCCCATTTCCCCCACCCCCATAACCCTTATCCCACTCCTGTACCACCCCCCCTCCCCCCACCCACTCACTACACCCTTTTTGGCTTCCCCATCCCAGCTCACTCCACACACACACCCTTTATTGTTTCCCCATTCCTAGCTTCACTAGACCACACACACACACACATCACTGACCCCTGGGGTCTCGCTCAACCAAGCTTTACTTCCTCGACTTTACAACACTTCGCTGGTCACCGGTTGAGGAATCGGTTTAAAAAAATTCACAACATCACCCGAAATGACCTTACACTGCGGTGTTGTGCGGTTTGGGCCATAGTCAGTCAATATGCGTTGATACTCGGTAGGAAGCGGCTTTCACTCTTTAGCTAACAATCTGGGGACACTATACTATTAGAAAGGTTCAAAATGTAAAACATCGCACTGCACAAATGATGTTGCCCATGGGAAACCAAACGGGAGGTGGTCTATTGGTGATAGGTGGGATGGGCTGAGAGTGGCTGAGGGGTGGGATTAAAGAGCTTTGGTTGCGGTAATGTATTATTGTTTGTGATTCTTTAATCAATACGTTCCTGTATGTCATATGTATGCTAAATGTGTATGTAATTATTGTATAGTGTAATGTATGATGTAGCAGAAAAGCTGTAAACTAAAAACGATATGTGTCCTACGGGGGTGGGGGGTGGTGTATTAGAGTTAAATCGGAAAAATAAAAAAAAAATCTAGAAACAAAAAATCCAAAAACTCTTGTTGCTGCTTTTTCTGCTCCTCTCGCCCTCCCTCCACTTCTCCTCTACCTTCCTTGCTTCTCCCTCCCTCACTCGTCTTCCTTCCCTTCTTCTCCCTTGTCTCTCCTCCCTTCTTTCATTCCTTCATCTCCCCTGCTGCATTTTACCATCTACACTCTATGGGCTACCGCCTGCACGAGTCTGGTTAACAGATAACAGGTTGTGTGTGTGTGTGTGTGTGTGTGTGGTGTGTGTGTGGTGTGTGTGTGTGTGTGTGTGTGTGTGTGTGTGTGTGTGTGTGTGTGTGTGTGTGTGTGTGTGTGTGTGTGTGTGTGTGTCAGGATATGTTTTGCCTACACCTTGTTCTTCTGAGGATACTGTATTATTCTCTCCCTGTGGTTCTTTCCCTCCTTCTTCTCTCTCTCTCTCTCTCTTCTCTCTCTCTCTCTCTCTCCTCTCTCTCTCTCTTTTCTCTCTCTCTTCTCTCTTCTCTCTTCTCTCTCTCTGTCTCTCTCGTCTCTCTCTTCGTCTCTCTCTCTCTCTCACACTCACTCACTCACCTCACTCACTCACCTTCATCACTCACTCACTCACTCCACTCACTACTCACTCTCACTCAATTTTTCAATTCGATGTAGGGCTTTCATTGGCATGGGACTACACTGCTCAAAAATAAGGGACTAAATCACACTTCCTAGATCTGAATGAATGAAACTTATTCTTATTAAATACTTTTTCTTTACATGTTGATTGCTGCACAAATCACAAAATGATCATGGAACTCAACTTATTCACCCACGAGTCTGATTCGCACCTCAAATTAAGTGACCACATACAGTGCTACTCTAATGAGTCATGTCTCAAACAGTGCATAGGGCTCCGCTGTGTGTGTGGCTCCCACGTGCTGTGTGCTCCCTCCAACGCGCTGGGGCATGCCTCCCTGTGATGTGGCCGGGTGCGTCTCCTGAGGGATCTTCCTCCCAGACCTGGACTAAAAAATCCTCGCAACTCCTGGACAGTCTGTGGTGCAACGCTGGCGTTGGTTGCTGATGAGCGAGACATGATGTCCTGATGTGCTCCTTGGATCAGGTCTGGGGAACGGGGGGCCAGTCATAGTCAATGCCCTTCCTCTTGCCGGAACTGCTGACACACTCCAGCACATGAGGTCTAGCAGTGTCGTGCTCATTAGGAGGACCCAGGCAACCACCGACGCAGCTCTGGTCTCACAAGGGGTCGAGTTCGATCTCTCGGGGTACCTAATGGCCGTAGGCTACCTCTGGCGAGCACATGGAGGGGCTGTGCGGGCCCCAAAGAAATGCACCACACCATGACTGACCCCACCGCCAACCGCGTCATGCTGGGGATGTTGCAGGCAAGCGAACGTTCTCCACGGCGTCTCCAGACTCTGTCACGTTCCCAATGTGCCTCAGTGGTGCCTGCTTTCATCTGTGAAGAGCCACGGCACCAGTGGCGAATTTGCATCTTGGTGTTCTCTGGCAATGCCAAACGTCCTGCACGGTGTTGGGCTGTAAGCACAACCCCCACTGTGGACGTCGGGCCCTCATACCACCCTCATGGGTCTGTTTCTGACCGTTTGAGCAGACAATGCACATTTGTGCCTGCTGGAGGTCATTTTGCAGGGCTTTGGCAGTGCTCCTCCTGCTCCTCCTTGCACAAAGGCGGAGTAGCGGTCCTGCGCTGGGTTGTTGCCCTCTTACGGCCTCCTCCACCGTTCCTGATGTACTGGCCTGTCTCTTGGTAGCGCCTCCTGCTCTGGACACCTACGCTGACGACACAGCAACACTTCTTGCCAAGCTCGCATTGATGTGCCATCCTGGATGAGCTGCACACTGAGCCACTTGTGTGGGTTGTAGACTCCGTCTCATGCTACCACTAGGTGAAGCACCGCCAGCATTCAAAAGTGACCCAAACATCAGCCAGGAAGCATAGGAACTGAGAAGTGGTCTGTGGTCACCACCTGCGAACCACTCCTTTATTGGGGGTGTCTTGCTAATTGCAATTGCTAATTTCCACCTGTTGTCTATTCCACTTTGCACCACGCATGTGACATTTATTGTCAATCAGTGTTGTTCCTAAGTGGACAGTTTGATTTCACAGAAGTGTGATTGACTTGAGTTACATTGTGTTGTTTAAGTGTTCCCTTTATTTTTTTGAGCAGTGTATATACACAACACACAACACACACCACACACCACACACACACACACACACACACACACACACACACACACCTTTGTGTCTTTCCAAATCATGTCCAATCAATTGAATTTACCACAGTTGGACTCCAATCAAGTTGTAGAAATATCTCAAGGATGATCAATAGAAACAGGATGCACCTGAGCTCAATTTCAAGTCTCATAGCAAAGGGTCTGAATACTTATGTAAATAATGTATTTTAAAGTTTTTTGACATTTGCAAAAATAAAATTAAAAAACGTTTTTGCTTTGTCATTATGGTGTATTGATTGTAGATTGCTGAGGATTATTAATTTTTTTAATACATTTTAGAATAAGGCTGTAATGTAACAACGTGTAAAAAGTCAAGGGGTCTGAACACTTTCCGAATGCACTGTACTTGCACATTATAACACCGCTGTACATAGCCAATAACATGATATTCGACATCTACATTTTTTTTACAACTTTTGTGAATGTAATGTTCACTAATGATTCCCTTGTTTATTCAATTTTGAGAGAGCGAGGCCACTGTGAACGAGCTGAAAGACAAGGCAAGAAGGGCCTTCAATGCCATCAAAGGGAATATCAAATTTGACATTTGGATCTGGCTAAAAACAGAGCCCCAGGACAGCAACACAATTAGACCCAACCAAATCATGAGAAAACAAAAAGATAATTACTGGACACATTGGAAAGAATGTTCACCTCATTTAAGTTTGGGTCAGTCACAGTGGTCAGGTATTCTGCCACTGTGTACTCTTTTTAGGGCCAGATAGTACTCCAATTTGCGCCGTTTTTTTGTTTGATTCTTTTCGTGTGTGAAATATTTATATTTTTGCTTTCTCATAATTTGGTTGGGTCTTAATGTGTTTCTGTCCTGGGGCTCTTTGTTGTCATTGTAAATTGTAAATAAGAATTTGTTCTTAACTGACTTGCCTAGTTAAATAAAGATTCAAATTTAAATTCTCTCTCTCTCTCGCTCTCTCCCTCTCTCTCTGTGTGCTGATGCTTGTAATGCTTATAAAGATTTGGCATGAATTCAGTCATTGCACTTCAGACGTGTGTTTGGTTAGCCCAACAGCTAGCTGTGTGTCCTGGATGGACGGCGTTAACACCTGGGACACGATCAGGAGGCAGACGCTGTGGAACGTTGCAGATAGACATGTAATGAATAGAACTGTATCCACTTTATATTATGTTCACTCTACCTATTTGTATATAATGTTTGTAAACTTTGTTTAAATTCCTCTGTATGTCTTCTCTCTCTAAATCTTGTTTATCACTAGCCGCACCATATTACCAAGTAAAATTCGGAGTATGCGTCAATCATGGTGAATAAAAGTGATTCCGATTTTGGCACGATTCCTAATTCTACATGTCCGAGAGGCYTGTTTGTTCTACATAATGTATTTCTATTCCCTGCTCCCAGTCTACACTGATTGAATTCCAGCTTCAGTCTTTTGCTTTACCTACACAACTCTGGACATCCATGGGTTCTCCCAGTCCATTTCCCAGGTAACCTCTAGTGCCTAATGCAATATGTTAATGTGACGCTCTGATAAGGGCCACTGATGCGTAGCGTAGCGTAGCTGCCACCGTGAAGGAGCTTATCAGCCCATGTTAACTGGTGCAGCCTATTGGTAAGGTGTGTGCATCCGTGTGTGTGTCTGTGTGCATGTATGTGTGTGTTTTCTTCAGCCCATCTCTATCAAAGGCCCAGCCCTCAGCAGCTGAGACGTACGTATGCATGTATGTTTGTGAATCCGATTAGACTAAGTGTCAGTGCCACAAGATATGACTTTTTATGGCAGTATCAGTTTTAAGAGGAGTTAAAACTGGACCCTTCTCTTCTCGTATGAATGTGGAACCGAGATGAAACTCTGTGGAGAGATTAAACACCGTGATGTAAATGAATGCGTTTATGCAATGTAAGTGTAATTACGTGTTATGAGCACAGACGTGCACGCACACACACGCTGCTCAGCCAGTGGTGGTCGGATGTGCTCTTTGACATTGTGACCTGTTGCCGTAGCAACGGATGGACATTAATCATACCGAGAGAAGGGGAGACGGGCGTCCAGCCTCTCTAACGTTTTAGAGTGGTGGGCCAGTAACCGAATGGTCGCTGAGCAAAGAACTTAACCCCCTAATTGCTCCTGTAAGTCACTCTGGATAAGACTGTCTGCTTAATGACTAAACGTTCCCCCTCTGCCCTCCATGACTCATGCATGATGTATGACTTCAGAGTGACCCCTCTTTGTCCCATGGGAACCCCACAGTAAACCCTGTAAGTTCAAGCTTGTAAGTACCCTCCCCCCGGTTCTTTTAGTACTGATTGATGAACTGGTGGCGTGCTCTCTGGAGCGGATGACAAAACAATGATGCTTCTATTAGTTATCGACTAACGGAGATTACTGGGCCTGTACCTCACTCTCTCTTTCTCATACGCCCACATTCTCTCATTAACACTCTCGCTCTCTACCTCGTGCACTTTCTCTCCGTGGTTCATTCTTTCTTTCCCTCTGCAATTTCCTCACCATGTGTTCTGTCTCTCCCTTCGTTTGATCCTGTTTTCTTTCGTTTCCTTCGCTCTTTTTGCTCAGCAGTAAAATGGCAGGGATTTCAGACATTTCCGTATTAAGCCAACATCTCTTTATTACACCCATGGCTGATTTATGAAAGACCACGCCCCACCCCCCTCTCAACCCTCCTCTAGACGCTCCCTTGTTCCTCTAATGGTAATGCGTTCTCCATTAACCCCACCTGATGGCTATGCGAGTAATTATAAGTCTATTGACGGCCCTGTGGCCACACACAATGAGAAATAAATAACGCGTTCGCCCAAGCAGAAACGCATTGGTTAGCTCTCTCCCTCCCTGCTCCCACCTCTCTCTCTCTCTCTCTCTCTCTCTCTCTCCCTCCCTCCCCCCCCCTCTCTCTCTCTCTCTCTCTCTCTCTCTCTCTCTCTCTCTCTCTCTCCCTCCCCCCCCCTCTCTCTCTCTCTCTCTCTCTCTCTCTCTCTCTCTCTCTCTCTCTCTCTCTCTCTCTCTCTCTCTCTCTCAATGCAAACATTGACACTATTGTTATCGTTTCATAGTCATCTTTTCCAGAGGTTAGGGGTCATAGTGTCCTACATAACGTCAACCCGTGCTCCTCTGGACCTGCTGATGCTGTTAAGCTATTGAGGCAATTTCAACTCATATTTCATTCACTTTGGAGTCATGCCACATTACTTACACTGGTATGATTTATCATTGGTTGTTGGTCACTAAATCTCCACCGTGTGGTGTTGTGCGAGACATTAGGCAAGCCTAGGCGCCAGGATGATTTGCTGTGGTAGAGAGTCGCGCATGAAGACTTCTGATTGCTTGATTGATTCGAGGTCGTTGTTGTTTGCTTACTCACTTTGGATGTTTACTTCCGCAGTATGCCCGAGAACGCTTGTCAGACTCATGGCTTAGGGGTCGGCAATAACCATTAACTAGTGTAAGTCAAACTATGCTGTAACTAAGATGGCGAATCAACGTTTTTACAACTCGTTTATCGAAGGCCCCCTTGATTTATGCCATGTTGTGAAAATATCGTCCGATGCCGTTGTGTGCTCAATAATTGAATTAGGCACTCTGTGTACGCAGTACTATTTCACTTCACTCTGCTTGGAGTTTAAGACCCTCTCCTAGTTATAGAGACTCAAAGAGGGAAGGAGGCAGAGAGAGAATGGGGTTGGTAGAAGTTTAATATGAAATATTGAAGTACTACTACTTTGTTCCCTCCCGGTGCACGAAAGCATGCAGGAGGCATGTTGAAACAACGTGTTCACATCTAACGTTCATCCAACATTCATGCCACATTGTGGTGTATGTGTGTGTGTGTCTGACACAGAATGCCTGAGAGTAGGCCTACACTCCTCCAACAAACTACTTTCGAAAGGAGTGGGAACAAAGCAGAACACAGACACACAAAGAGATTATATATTTTTTTAAATAATAAGTTATATGATATAACTGTTCCTCCGTGTTGGTTCAGATTCTTATGGGCGTGTGTAATCACTATCAGCCAGGATATGCTCTCGATACTTTCTAGTTCTTTGTGTGTGTGTGTGTGTGTGTGTGTGTGTGTGTGTGTGTGTGTGTGTGTGTGTGTGTGCGTGCGCTTCCGAACTGAGGTCATTTCACTGCACTCGTTTTCCTGTAGACATCCAAAGCAGAGTCTGACGAGATAGCCTTGCAGCCATCCCTCTCTTCCACATGGATGAACAGAGAGAAATGGAAGACAAGGAGGGATGAGAGTGGGAGCAGAGTATAAAGAGAGACTGGGGAGGATGGTTGATATCATGGCCCCTGTCCAACATTTTCCCACTCATCCTGCTCTTTTCATATTGAGATGGGTGAAGGGAAGGGTCCCGCCAGGCAGACAGAGAAGAGTCAGGGTGTGCGTATGTGCATGTGTGTGCACGTGCGTGCATGTGTGTGTGTGAGACCTGTAGAGGAGTTGCCCCTCCTCATGCCCACTATTGTGCTCCGAAGAGATGGGCAGCACTTACTCAGTACCTATTATGTCGAACACTATAGGTGAGTGTGAGTCCAGGGTCATAGAGCTGCAGAGACATGCATGAGACTGAAAATGTGGCTGTGTGGCTGATTATTCAGTTTCATTCAGTGAATTTAATCCATGACACTAATGTTAGCTAGTCCTTTAGAAGAGGGGATAATTCTGTTCTGAATAGGTAACTGGCACCTGTTTTGTCCTCTCTTCCCCCTGCTCTATATAACATATGTATAGCTGTTTAATTGCTAATAGCCACTAATAGCTCTACAGGCCCCGATGCCTACATGACTGAATAGGCTGATAGGTGCTTTACATAGAAATACCACCGTACTGTTGTGTGAGCGATTGTGTCTGTAACAGCTGCCCCAATAAGACCAGTAAATTCTACTCAATATGGCCCAGTAGATATTTTTTGAAGGTAAATACAGTATAATGTGACACAACACAACTTTTGTTGTACAATGCATTCTTACGTCCGTACAGTTACTTTGGTATATAATACTTTGGTATTATTGTGTGTAGCTCCGTTTGCTAGCTACTTAGCTACCTAGCTAGCCAGCCAGCCAGCTCATAGAGAGAGCATTGCATTGTGYGGTTTGTAGTTTACTTGAGCTGCAACATATTTTCACATGTTGCTACCAACCTTACTATAATGACAAAATGAAACATTTGTTCACAAAAAATATTGTTCTCACATATTAGTGTTGTTTAACACTGTAAATGAATGAACGAATGAATGAATTCGTGGTTCTGGATAGGTTTTTCCTTTTATCAAGAATCGTTGATCTACAGTGGTTCCTCCTTTAAAAGTTGCGTTGTACTGCGTCACACCTGCCGCAGCATCCGGTGGCACGTCATTTAATTCTCAGTCATTTTTTCTGTTACTGCAAGTTATTGCTAGTTTGACCACCAGAGGGCATCTTTGAGAAGCATTTGATAGTATTCCATATTGGCATTACCAGATCATTTTAAACCTTTTTTGTAATAACATAAAATATGGGATTGATTTTAAGAAATTTGGCTTAATCAATTTAATTAATATTATGGGGTTTCGATTCAGAGAAAAACAAAAAACTAAACCCTCGGGGTTTCCGTTAGGATGGAATGGAAAATATGGCGCTGAACAACGTGACGGTCGGGAGTAGGCTACAGGATTYGAGGATTCCAAATTGTTTGCCTTCATTTGACAACTTGGTTCCAATTTTTCCGTAAATCAGTGATATTTATACCCATAGTAATTCGTTATGGGTCATTAACTAAATCAACATCTGCATTTTGAAAGAGTTTTTTAAATCATTATTTTATTAACAAAATGTGTTCATTTGTMTATTAGGCTACTGTGCAGTCTACAATACACACTGTAGTCAATATGGGTAAGGGCCTAATTTTTATAACATTAACCGTGTGTATGTAGATGTGGACAGATAGATACCAATGATTTGTTTAAAGTTCACACCTAGCTCAAGTTGGGGCGGGGGGATGTTTCTCACCTAGCTCGGCTATTAGACAATTCTTTAGTAAAGGTTGAATAGTCTATCGTTCAGCTAATAGCCCACCCTGCTACGTTTGTGAAAAACGAATAATAATTATTTTCCCCCTTTTCACATGTTAAAGCCTCCAATTGATAAAGTGTTTTTAGCCACAATCGGCCCCAACCCCAATTTGGGCACAGTCGATAGCGTTCTGGACTTCGGGCTAGAATGTTGAGGGGTTTGAAACCTGCTCCTGCTTGTTTCATTACATTATTATGCAGGTCTCAGAGCAAATAGCCTGGATTGTTACTCCCATCTCATTTCTCGCTCTCTTCCATGCGTCATTCAGCACGCTTGTGGGCGTGCTGGCAGGATGTAATGTTTTTTATTCTGTATATGTGAATTACAAATCAGCCTTTACTGAAATCATGTTTCTAGTCTATTGCGTAGTTACAATGTGTAATCATTGATGTCTCAGGAGCAGGAGTGGTAAACACTGTGTATAATTGTAATACATACATGCAGACACAGCAAAAGTCACAGAATGGAGTTTGATACACCTGGTATTGGATATGACAGAGAAAAAAAACTTGCTAAATAGCGATATTCGTAAATTAACTTTATGACAGAAAAATATGCACAATCGTTTGTCTCTACATTAACTAACATATTCCTCTCAATTGTAAATGTTTTGCTTGACTCGTTATGATATCATAACTACTTACATTTGTTTCCTCCGTAATGTTTTGTCAGCCATCTTTGCTGAAGAAAGTCACCAGGGAGGAGTGGCTTGCATCAAATTCGTCATTGGAACCACTCAATATGATTGGTCAAATAAAATTATTGGGACCCAAATGCATAATGAGTGCTCTAACTCCCCCTTGTGGTGGTTTGGAGAAGTGAAGCCATGACGCTGGGTACCTCTAAGTCCCGCGGTGTAAGCCCGCAACTTTTAAAGGAGGAACCACTGTATGCTCTCATCTTGTCTTTATAGTCTTTTTGATTGGCATGTCTATTCTGTGCCACGGTGTTGTGTGTGTGTGGCAGTTTGTGATGTAGCTGTTTGAGAGGGTGTGCGTGTGTGCGTGCCTGTGTGTGTGCTTGCGTGCGTGTATAGTATGCCCTCAGTTTCTTGACACACAGGAATAAGTGTTATGCTGTCAAAGTTGTCCACCTGTTCATATATCTAAATCTGCTCTCTCTCCCTCGCTATATCTCTAGAGATTCTCATTCACTTATTCATCCCCTATGTTTAACAAGGAACCTCAGAACCTTAGAATGGAGACATCCTCTCAATTGTCTCTGGAGCTCTATCTCAGTTTTAGTCAGAACATTCCGGGAGACCGGAAGGCGTCCATGGCCGAGTCAAGACCGAGACCAGAAAAATGTGAATTCAATTCAAGACCATGATTGTAATTTTGTCAATTCCCCACAATAATAAGAGTTAAACATGTCCAGTATTTCTGTGTTCATATTTCAGAACAACTTATGGATTCTTTAGAAATTCAGAATAGTTCAAAAATGGATGCTGAGGGAAAATAAAGCCACTCTACAAATTATTACTAACCCACACACAGTGGGGAACAATGGGCCTTCTACGCCTTCAGAGAAGGGCTAATATAGCTGCAGCATTTAATTATAATTATATTATTATTTTCAATGACGTTCTGATTTAATCTCTTCACTTTTTGGGGGAAAAGAAAGCGTTAACACTGATGAGAAAAAAATATTTTTCTTTGCTTGTCTCTAGGGAGACAAATCTAGCTAGCTAAGTCAGCCATTGGCTAGGCCATCAGAAGCTAGATAAAGGCATCTGCCATTCAAC
Source organism: Salvelinus sp. IW2-2015 (assembly GCF_002910315.2). NCBI lineage: Eukaryota > Metazoa > Chordata > Actinopteri > Salmoniformes > Salmonidae > Salvelinus > Salvelinus sp. IW2-2015. The sequence goes on along the minus strand of NW_019957538.1, from coordinate 429,604 downwards.
TATATTAGGGCAACATTTTGGAGTGACAGTGGAATCAACCAATCACATTTTGACTGGATGGGACCGTTTTTACAAAAATGTATGGAAACTTCTGCCTTCTTGAAGGCCAACAGGTCACTGCGCAATAGCGAGCAACAGTTTTCCCACGGTCTAGATAGCTAGCTTTTGTTTTTGGCTAGTTTGCAGCAGCTACACAGGTGTTATCAAAGAGGATGTTGTCGCTAATGTGTTAGCTTCTCCCTTTTCAAGAATGACWTTCAACAAGAAGTTATGTTTCAAATGATCATCATCATCATCTGGTGAGTGGAACTGTTTTTTATTGCAGCGCACTTGCTGTTGTTAGCCATCTCTTTGAAAATAACTTATCTGTGTGAAACATTTTTGCATTGTAGCAACATGAAATCTTATAAAAATCTGTTCAAATACACCCCCAGGACGAATATGACACTTAAAACAAATCTGACAAGCTACCACTTAGATAAGGTCATTTTCAGTTTTTCATAAATTCTTAGAATGTTTGGGAGTTATGTATACTAAGGCATTTGTGAAAATTCTATAGCAATATAGAGTGGGAAAGCGGCCGTGCATTTGGACAATTTATAGACACTGCAGTAAATAAAACCAAATTAAAAACATCTGTCTTGTCCAGGACCAGAGTCTACACACAGACGTGTGCTCTGTAGCCGATCAGAGCTACAGTAGGCCTTTACAGTGCATTCGGAAATTATTTAGACCCCTTGACTTTTTCAACATTTTGTTATGTTACAGATTTATTCTAAAATGGATAAAACCAAATAATCCTCATCAATCTACAAACAATAACCCCCAAAAACTGGTTTTTAGAGATGTTTGCAGATATATTTCAAATAAAAAACAATAAAGAACTTTTGCTATGAGACTCAGAATTGAGCTCAGCTGCATCCTGTTTCCATTGTTCATCCTTGAGATGTTCCCAAAACATGATTGGAGTCCACCTGTGGTCAATTCAATTGATTGGGCATGATTTGGAAAGGCACACGTGTCTAAATAAGGTCCCACAATTGACAGTGCATGTCAGAGCAAAAACCAAGCCATGAAGTCGAAGGAATAGTCCGTAGAGCTCCGACACATGATTGTGTCGAGGCACAGATCTGGGGAAGGGTACCAAATAATGTCTGCAGCATTGAAGGTCCCCAAGAACACAGTGGCCTCCATCAGCTCTTCCTAGAGCTGTTCGCCCGGCCAAACTGAGCAGGCGGTGGAGAAGGGCCTTGATCAGGGAGGTGACCAAGAACCCAATGGTCACTCTGACAGAGCTCCAGAGTTCCTCTGTGGAGTTGGGGGAACTTTCAATAAGGTCAACCATCTCTGCAGCACTCTACCAATCAGGCCTTTATGGTAGAGTGGAAAGATAGAAGCCACTCCTCAGTGAAAGGCACATGACAGCCCACTTGGAGTTTGCCAAAGGCACCGAAAGGACTCTCAGACAATGAGGAACAAGATTCTCTGGTCTGATGAAACCAAGATTGAACTCTTTGGCCTGAATGCCAAGCATCACATCTGGAGGAAACCTGGCAACATCCCTATGGTGAAGCATCGTGGTGGATGCATCATACTGTGGAGATGTTTTTCAGCAGCAGGGACTGGGAGACTAGTCAGGATCGAGGGAAAGATGTACAGAGCAAAGTACAAAGATATCTTTAGGCGCTCAGGCTCCCCTTCCAACAGAACAACGACCCTAAGCACACAGCCAAGACAACTCAGGAACTCAACTCACAACTCAAGTTTCTGAATGTCCTTGAGTAGCCCAGCCAGAGCCCAGACTTGAACCTAATCGATCATCTCTGGAGAGACCTGAAAATAGCTATGCAGTGACGGTCCCCATCCAACCTGACAGAGCTTGAGATGATCTGCAGAGAAGAATGGGAGAAACTCTCCAAATACAAGTGTACCAAGCTTTTAGCGTCATACCAAAGACTCGAGGCTGTAATTGCTGCCAAAGGTTCTTCAACAAAGTACTGAGGAAAGGGTCTGAATATTTATGTGAATGTGATATTTCAATTTATTGATTTATTTTTGTCCCAAAATTTCAAAAAAKCTGTTTTTGCTTTGTCATTATGGGGTATTGTGTGTAGATTGATGAGGGGGAAAACAACTATTTAAACAATTTTAGAATAAGGCTGTAAAGTAAAAAAAATGTGGAAAAAGTCAAGGTTATTTGGTATTATATTAAGATCCCCATTAGCTGTTGCAAAAGCAGCAGCTACTCTTCCTGGGGTTCACAAAACATGAAACATAATACAGAATTACATATTACAGAACATCAATTGACAATTGAACAGCTCAAGGACAGAAGTACATACATTTTGAAAAAAGGCACACGTAGCCTACATATCAATGCATACACACAAACTATCTAGGTCAAATAGCGGAGAGGCATTGTGCCGTGAGGTTTTGCTTTATCCGTTTTTTGAAAACAGGTTTGCTCTTTATTTGATCAATATGAGATGGAAGGAAGTTCCAAGCAGTAAGGGCTCTATATAATAATGTACGCTTTCTTGAATTTGTTCTGAATTTGGGGACTGTGAAAAGACCCCTGGTGGCATGTCTGGTGGGATAAGTGTGTGTGTAAGAGCTGTGTTTAAGTTGACTATGCAAACCAATTTGTGATTTTCAACACATGAATGTTTCAGTATAAAATAAAGAAGTGATGCAGTCAGTCTCTCCTCAACTCTTAGCCAAGAGAGACTGGCATGCATAATATTTATATCAGCCCTCTGATTACAATGAAGAGCAAAACGTGCCACTCTGTTCTGGGCCAGCTGCAGCTTAACTTGGTTGTTCCTTGCAGCACTGGACCACACGACTGCACAATAATCAAGATTAGACCAAACTTGAGCCTGCAGAACTTACTTTTTGGAGTGTGGTGTCAAAACACCAGAGCATCTCGCCATCTTTACAACCATTGAATCTATATGTTTTGACCATGACAGTTTACAATCTATCAGTTTTGAATTTGGCGCCCTGCAATTTCACTGGCTGTTGTCGAGGTGGGACGCTGTACCAGACAGGTTAATGCCAGTGGCAGGTCATTGGTAAAAACAGGAAAGAGTAGAGGGCCTAGAGAGCTGCCCTGTGGTACACCACACTTTACATGTTTGACATTAGAGAAGCTTTCATTAAAGAAAACCTTTTGAGCTCTGACCAATCGTATCGATGACCAATCGTATCAAGTGGTTTCCATGACGAATTTGACGCTATACCTTAACCTGTCTCGCCCCCCCGTTCCGCTAGCGGAACTCCTCCCACATTCCACTGAAAAGCCAGAGCGCGAAATTCAAAAAATATTTTTTTAGAAATATTTAACTTTCACACATTAACAAGTCCAATACAGCTAATGAAAGATACACATCTTGTGAATCCAGCCAACATGTCCGATTTTTTAAATGTTTTACAGGGAAAACACAATATATATTTATGTTAGCTCACCAACAAAAGGAAAAAAAGAACAGACATTTTTCACAGCACAGGTAGCATGCACAAAATCAACCAAACTAACCTAGAACAAACCAAAGAAACCAAGAAACAACTTAACATGTTTGGTATAAATATTAGTTGTGAACCTAGCTATGAACCTCCTAAGCGGGTTGTATGAACTTCAAAATAGTCTGAATGAGATTAAGTAGAATATAATGGATTGAGTAGAATATAATATATCTTTGTTCCAAGGATGCAAGTCGTAAATACATGTAGTTATTATCAAGCATGAGATCCCCACATTGTAGCCTGTACATTGAATATATTCACTGATCATGTACTCTACCTAGGCAAATAAAGGTTCAGTTTAGGTATGAATGTCTGAGATATTCTTTTTCAGTCATATCCAATACCAGGAGTATCAGACTCCGGTCTTTGAATGATACTGTGTCTGCATGTATGTATTACAATTATACACTTCAACAGGGTTTATCAATCCTGGTCCTGGGGCATTGTTACACATTGTAACTATGCAATAGACTAGAAACATGTTTTAACTAGTTCAAGGCTGATTTCTAATCCATATATACAGAAACAGAATTTAAAAAACTGTACACTGCACTTCCTATACATCATGTAAATACTCTAAAACCGGTTCCTCTCAATATCTATTTTCCTTCATCTGCATTGATCTGATAAACCCAGGATAGGTGTAGTATTTCATACAATTAGATACTTATTTTCAACCAGTAGAGAATGTGAAAAGCTTTATTGAAAGAAGTTCCTTATCCAAGTGTTATAAATACATAATGCATGCATTATATTATATTTGTAATATTATATTATAAATACAAGTTCAAATTGAACTTCAATGCACATCTGGTGTCCATTATAAAAACAGAGGGAGAAAGAGAAGGTGGGAAGGGATGTGCGAGAGAGTGTAAAAGACAGAAAGGGAAAGAGGTAAGAACAGAAGAACAGGGAAGACAACATATGATTAATGAATCACAGTGCTACTAAACTTAATATTCTCTCAGTTCCTCACAATTACATTATACATTATAGTTATAGTGTTTCTAGCTGTGTCTCCTTACCAGCCTTGGGCTCCCAGTTGGCATGAAGGTTATCTTAAGATGGGATGAGGTGACGATGATGGGACTGGGGGTTGGCATCCTCTCTCACATCCAAACATGCCTGCAGACAAGCGACAGATGGATGGAGAGAGAGCATGATTAAGCCTTGTGTTTTTTTTTATTCTAACACTGTCAGTCATCTTAATCATCAGGAGGTGAAATGCAAAACTGACCTTGGATCATTAACTCTGGGACTACTACATCTCTATCTGTATTTCAATGTGAAGCATCTCTTGAATAATACTTCATGTTGACCCGACCAAGTGACCTCAAACCTCTGATCATGCTGTGCCTTCTATGTAGCCAGTTCAGATGCGGGAGGGTTCACCGACAGTGCTGATATAACCTAGAGGATTTAGGGAGAAGGGGGGGACAGGTGTAAAGTGAAGGAGAGAGACTGTTATTGAGAAAATCAGGTAGTTAAAGAGACAGTGTTCAACAGGCATCTGTGTGTGTGGCCTCACCCGCGTGTCCACACTAAGTGGCTGCAGAGTACTTTATGCTGATAAACATGCACAGACACTCATGGACAAACAATATAGCGTAGTTATAGAAATAATGAAGTGTCTTACTATTCTCCATGGTCGGTCCTCTTGCCTATTATTTTAAGGTGGAAGGAGACACAGTAACACACCTGAGCCTGCTTACTGCACAACACATCCATCAATCAGATTGATACACGAGTTTGTAGGTGTGTGTTATAGGGTGTCTAATTGTTCCATATTTTTCTATGGTGTTGCCAGGGTATAGCACCCTCTTCGATAAAGTAGGAGGTGAAGATCTCCTACACACGGATTGCCTCCCGTGCTGCGATGTCGGCCCCCATCCTTGCAACATCCTGCAGAGCAGCAGACCTCTCTGGCACATGGTGGCGAGCTGCAGATCCCCTCCATCCTCATTCATTTATTCAGGACACAGTTAGCTTTCACATGCCTGAATTCCCCTAGGAGGCAGTCCCAGATGGCCCTGGTCACCCAACCTTGCAGTGCCCTACACAGTGACTATAGGCTATCAAAATGAAGGAATCTCCAGTTGCAAGGTATCTGTAGGAATATGGAAGATAATGTTATCATTAGACTTTTACACCAGGTCATTATGGATTACTGGAGTATAATATCTCTTKTAACAAATCATGATAACATTGGATGGATAGATAGATGCATGCACACACATGTGCACATGTAGCATGTGACAACAGCATGGTCATATCAAGAATAGCATCACAAATGAATACATAAATACCACTTGAAGCTTGATGATGAGTTGATCATTTGAATCAGCTGTGTAGTGCTAAACCAAAAACAAAAATGTGCACCCCTTTGAGTCCCCAGGACTGAGAACCACTGCTCTTCATTGGGACCTCTTCATCTACAGACAGGCTTTCACAGCTCTCTGTATCCGAGGACAGAAGATATCACAAGAAACAAACTTCATTATACTCAAATTAGACAGCACTGAATATTATGTTACTATTATATCTGTCCTCACTTCTAGGGACTGGAACTACACAAAAGTACCTGCCCTATCCAGAATAGCCTACTCTCTCACTTTGACAGTTGGGGCTGCTATCCTTTCACCCTTCTCCATGGCTGGTAGCTAGCTACCTACAAATGCACATATAGATAGCTAATATGAAGTTAGGTAGCTGGTGATATGGAATCGACTTAGCTAGCTAGCTATACAGTATGTAGAGTTTGTTAGATAGCTAGCTAGCTACATTAGCAGCTCATTTGAGTTAGCCTGCACTGTAGCTGGTGAGCTAATATTACTTCTTTTTTTTTAATACATTTTCTAAATGTATTTACTTACTTGAATAGGTTCTCCCAGCCATGTGGACCATTGGAAACAACGCAGCAAAGTGTTTTTGTCACCAGAGCAGTTTAGAGTGCCTTGCAAAAGTATTCATCCCCCTTGGCGCTTTTCCTATTTTGTTGCATTACAACCTGGAATATAAAATGATTTATATTTGGATTTGAATTTACCTGTGAGTAAATTAATGAAATGGAGAATGGATTAAACTATTTACCCATTTAATAACCAGATCATACAAACTCTTGATGCACAATCGAACGTGCTGCTAAATGCTGCCAGCACACCCACAAGCAAGCCACTCTGYGCTTCCGGAGCGGCACACAGCAATTTACCACATACTAATGTATCCAGGGAKTTAGTGTACGTCATGGAATGTTYAGTCAAATATAACCTTTTTTAAAAACCTATTATGAAGTTGGTTTTATAGCATAAAATGTGCATTTGATATTTTTGACTGATATTATGATTGTCTGTTTTTTCGTATCTGCAAAGTAGTTAAAAACGCTGTCACTTTCACTTTAAACGTTAGGTCACCGGTTACTTTGTGTGCCAAATGTGAAATGTTTTTTTTTCGCTATAGGAAGTAATAGTTGTACATGTCGATTGAGAAATGCTTAATGGTTGTGTTTTTGTATTCTTATGATTGGGACCGACTGGCTTATTATGTCCGAGTTTATGGACTGCTTATTGTTTAACATCATACTGTGTGTGACTGCTGTCTTTCCATCGGCCCTATGCAATGGTGTAGTGGTGCCTGGAAGTTTCCAAATGGCCCGCCCAGTGAAGCAAAGGAACCCTGTGTGGAAAATCCTATGTTTTCCAATAGAATTTTCAGATTTTCATCCTCAAAATCAGACCTTTATTTATATAAAAAAAAGATACAGTATTTGATGGTCTAAGGCCACAACAARGCTTAAACCACATCAATCTCCCCAGTGGGTGGGCCTTGTCCACCCAGGCCCCATCCATGTGTACGCCCCTGATGCAAACAGTGCATAATGACAATTGCGCAACACAAATAGCCTAGCAACCAACACTCCAGACTAAATTTTTTCAATATCCGGTTTGCATACCCATTGTTGCCGTAGTTAGCATTTACTGGTAGACAAGTGCACAACTTTGGTTTAAGAAATGTGGGATTTTTTTATCCAAGCAGATAAACACTTCAAACAGCCTACCCGACCACTCAGAGGCATTTGTATGGTCCTAAAGCACACCGTTGCCCGGTTTTGTATCACATTCGAATGATAAAACGGGGGGGGGACAAAAATGCTATTTAAGAATGTATGTGTGTGGGGGGGGGGTCATGTCCCAGTGAAAGTTGTGCCCCTGCTGGTAGATATTTTCAATTGAAACTTCTTTCCTACCCTTCCGGCTACCGATGTCTTTCTTCTGTGAGCTGCTCCATGCCAAAACCAGTTCAGAGCTGCACAGTCTTGCTCCCTGCAGATTATATTCTGCTGAAACTAGGCTATGTGTGCGGCGCACATTTGAATATAGTTCATATGCTTTTCCATTGTGTAGGCTACTTTGTTCATGATTGCTCTATTGTACTACATAATTGATAAGTCGTATACCTCCACTGCGCTACTTTGATACGCATRGGTAGGGATTCAGAAGTGAGTATACACAATGCCCACTGAAAATAAAAGGTGTATACCCTCCGCTACAACACTGGCCTTTGTGTTTTACAGAAAGTGCACTCTCCTACATGAGTGCGCTGGTATTATGGTTGCTGTCCTTTCAGAATCACGAACCTGTCACACACTGAAGGTCTATAGGTTCACCACTGTACTGACCTGTCACACACTGAAGGCCTATAGGTTCACCACTGTACTAACCTGTCACACACTGAAGACCTATAGGTTCACCACTGTACTAACAGGTTCACCACTGAAGGTCTATAGGTTCACCACAGTACTAACCTGTCACACACTGAAGACCTATAGGTTCACCACTGTACTAACCTGTCACACACTGAAGGCCTATAGGTTCACCACTGTTACTAACCTGTCACACACTGAAGACCTATAGGTTCTCCACTGTATGACCTGTCACACACTGAAGGCCTATAGGTTCTCCACTGTAGACCTGTCACACCACTGAAGGCCTATAGGTTCTCCACTGTATGGACCTGTCACACACTGAAGGCCTATAGGTTCTCCACTGTATGACCTGTCACACACTGAAGACCTATAGGTTCACCACTGTACTGACCTGTCACACACTGAAGACCTATAGGTTCTCCACTGTATGGACCTGTCACACACTGAAGGCCTATAGGTTCTCCACTGTATGGACCTGTCACACACTGAAGGCCTATAGGTTCTCCACTGTATGGAACCTGTCACACACTGAAGGCCTATAGGTTCTCCACTGTATGGACCTGACACACACTGAAGCTATAGGTTCACCACTGTACTAACCTGTCACACACTGAAGACCTATAGGTTCACCACTGTATGGACCTGTCACACACTGAAGGCCTATAGGTTCTCCACTGTATGGACCTGTCACACACTGAAGGCCTATAGGTTCTCCACTGTATGGACCTGTCACACACTGAAGGCCTATAGGTTCTCCACTGTACTAACCTGTCACACACTGAAGACCTATAGGTTCACCACTGTACTGACTGTACACCACTGCACTGACTTGAGTACTACAAGTCTACAACACTGGGTTTAAGGATTTAAAACAGTTGTCTGAAAGTGTCTCAAAACATGACAATTGTACATCACATGTAGACAATGCTATTACACTTTGGGGCTCAGTTAGAAACAGTTGCGTGCATTCATGGATGTTAAGGGAAGCCAGGCTTCCCCCAAAAATGGACCAATAAAAAATTCAAAAAGTATCTTTCCTCTCTGTGCTTCATAATTTCCCTTCAATTGGCAAGATGCTGAATGTATCTCACTGGAGAAAGCATACGAGTGAGAGAAACAGGGCCCCTATGTCTCTGTATGTGAAAACCATCTACAGTGCATTCGGAAAGTATTCAGACCCCTTGACTTTTTCCACATTTTGTGGAATTGTTGTTTTTCCCCATCACCAATCTACACACAAAATCTACACATTTTTGCAAATGTATAAAAAAAAACTGAAATATCACATTTACGTAAGTATTCAGACCCTTTACTCAGTACTTAAATGATGCACCTTTGGCAGCGATTACAGCCTTGAGTCTTCTTGGGTATGACCTTATAAGCTTGGCACACCTGTATTTGGGGAGTTTCTCCCATTCTTCTCTGCACTACCGCTCAAACTCTGTCAGGTTGGATGGGGAGAGTTGCTGCACAGCTATTTTCAGGTCTATCCAGAGATGTTCGATCGGGTTCAAGTCCGGGCTCTGGCTGACCCGCTCAAGGACATTCAGAGACTTGTCCCGAAGCCACTCCTGTGTTGTATCGGCTGTGTGCTTAGGGTTGTTCTCCAGTCAGGTCCTGAGTGCTCTGGAGCAGGTTTTAATCAATGATCTCTCCAAGTGGGATGTTTTACTGAGGAGTGGCTTCAGTCTGGCCACTCTACCATAAAGGCCTGATTGGTGGAGTGCTGCAGAGATGGTTGTTCCTCTTGAAGGTTTTCCCATCTCCACAGAGAAACTCTGGAGCTCTGTCTGAACTCTGAACCTTCGGGTTCTTGATCACCCCCATGACCAAGGCCCGTCTCCCCCGATTGCTCAGTTTGGCTGGGCGGCCAGCTCTAGGAAGAGCTTCTTCCATTTAAGAATGATGGAGGCCACTGTGTTCTTGGGGACCATTTCTCCTAAAGTGGCATAAAGGATGGCAGCGTGGCTGAAGAGAGCAGCCACAGCTAAATTCTTTTCTGACTACAGAGGCCAGGCGGGGGATGCCGAGTAAGGACAAAGTGACAAGCTAAATTGAGGCACTAGAACTAATTAAATATTTCAGGAAGGTCAGGGGGTGCAGCTGCATTCTGCATGGGAGTGCGTGTGTGTGTGTGGATTTGATGACTGAGGTTTTATGTTTGGTTGTTCCTATAGTTCCATTCGGACTGACATTCTGTGCAGAGAGCAACACAGAGGAGAACATAGGCAGCGTGACACATGAAGGGATGCAGGGTAACGCAGAGGGAGGGAGGGTAAGATTGAGAGGCAGAGTGAGAGAGAGGCAGAGTGAGAGAGAGGCAGAGTGAGAGAGATGCAGAAAGATAGGGGAGGAGAGACTTAAAGACCTGAGCTTCCTTCTCTCTCCTCTCTTTGCCTCTCTCTTTCTCTATTAAATTCAATTAAATTCAAAGGGCTTTATTGGCGTGGGAAACACATGTTTACTTTGCCAAAGCAAGTGAAATAGATAATAAACAAAAGGGAAATAAACAATAAACAATAGTGGGGCGGCAGGTAGCCTAGTGGTTAGAGCGTTGGGTCAGTAACCAAAAGGTTGCTAGTTCGAATCCCTGAGCTGGTAGGTAAAAATCTGCCTTTCTGCCCCTGAACAAGGCAGTTAACCCACTGTTCCTAGGCCATCTTTATAAATGAGAATTTGCTCTTAACTGACTTGCCTAATTAAATAAAGGTACATTCTTTTACAGTATGTACATTACACCCACAAACATTCCAAAGGAATACTTTTCAAATGTCATATTATAGCTAAATGCAGTGATGTAACGATGTGCAAATAGTTAATGTACAAAAGGGAAAATAAATCAACATACATATGGGTTGTATTTACGATTGTGTTTGTTCTTCACTGGTCGCCCTTTTCTTGTGGCAAAAGGTCACAAATCTTGCTTTTGTGATGGCACAATGTGGTATTTCACCCAATATATATGGGAGTTTATCAGAATTGGATTTGTTTTCAAATTATGTGTGTAATCTGAAATAAATTATGTCTCTCTAATATGGTCATACAGTTGACAGGAGGTTAGGAAGTGCAGCTCAGTTTCCACCTCATTTTGTGGGCAGTTTGCACATACTGTAGCCTGTCTTCTCTTGAGAGCCAGGTCTGCCTATGGCAGCCTCTCTCAATAGCAAGGCTATGCTCATTGAGTCTTTACATAGTCAAAGCTTTCCTTCATTTTGGGTCAGTCACAGTGGTCAGGTATTCTGCCACTGTGTACTCTCTGTTTAGGTCCAAATAGCYTTCTAGTRTGCGCTGTTTTTTAAATAATTCTTTCCAATGTCAAATAATTATCTTTTTGTTTTCTCATGATTTGGTTGGGTCTAATTGTGTTGCTGTCCTGGGGCTCTGTGAGGTCTGTTCGTGTTTATGAACAGAGCCCCATAACCAGCTCTCTCTAGGCAGTGTTAATATTGATGATGTGATTGGTTTCATAAGCACTTTTAACCTGGTCTAAAAGACTTGCATGCATGTGTGGGTATAAAGGGGTCTGAGTCATAGTGATAGTGTGTGGTAGGTACACTCATCCACTTCTACACTTCTCTGCCTCTGTTCCTTCTATATCCACTGTGTATGTGGTCTATATTTATATAGCTGTAGCAGGGTGAGCCCATGCGTGACTGGGGTATGTTGTGGGTGTCTGGTGTCGTGTCTTTGGCTATGCCGGATTAAGTGATATTACATGCTATTCTATAAAATCCTTTCTCCGTAATTAATATTACCTGATTGAGCTAATCATGTAATTAACTAGAGAGTCGGGGCACCACGAAATAATATTTATAGAGCTGTTATCTTCCGAATAAACTCTTAAAGACCTAGTCATATTTTACATCAATAGCAGTCAATATTAATCGTCACCTTAATTCAGTCTCATCTGAAAGTTGTAAATTCTTGGTTATCTTCATGAACCCTGGCTAACAAGTTGAATCAGCAATACAAAATTGGGTTTAATTATTTATTTACTAAATACCTAACTAATCACACAGAATTACATATACACAGAATTAATCATACCTTGATTACAAATTATGTCATAAAGGAAAACGTCCCTAGCGGGCGGAACAGATATGACAGCTGGTTACACAAAAGAAAAGGGGGCTGGGTTTGAGTGAAAGAGCGGGAAGACTTGAGGAACCAAGGGAGAAGCCATGCTATCGTAAATACAGTATCTTCTTCTAAATTACCGCCCATATAAATATTTACTCTGAGCTGCGCTTCGGTAGGTTGGTGGTAGATGGAAGGCCGTGTTGTCCAACCGAGTCCTTTGAAGAATGTTTCTGCTGGTAAATTGGATACGTTGTAGTAACGTCGTTGTGTGGTAGACGGGATACTCTGTCTGTTCTTTCCTAATTTACGTTTGCAGCTGCTGTTGCTAACTCAACGTCTAGGAGGTATCACTTCTGTAGTGAATAAGAGTTCAAAGTTCATACCATTCGCAACCAGAGCTCACGCTGATGTTGGCTTAGTTCTGTAGTTGACATGTTAGTCCTTTTAACGCAGAGGCTGCAGACCTCACGTACTTGGAACAGGAGGTTACATTTTCGTCAAGGCTTTATATAGTGGAGCGAGAAGGGTGTGTCTGAAAAGTTTTATAACCCATGTCTCTTCACAGGGGCGGCCACTGATTGAGCAGAGCCCTAACCTTATGAAAACCCAAATCTCTCATTTGGAAGCTAAAATGACATTTAATCTCTTCACCAATCATTTTACATTTACATTACATTTTATATTCAAACATTTAAATTGAACAACAATTCCATGTGACTCCGATAACTACAATGTGCAGACTTTCCACTGTAGAGTTTATGTCATCCTATCATTGATGAGAATGTCCCAGATGACACACGAACTGACATCATATTCATTACGTACCACCGCATATGTTCAATTGGTCGGATTACCAGAATATAGTTCATTTCCCCCCACCTTCTGATTTTCCCAGAATCTCTATGTTAACCACGGGATTTTCAAATTTCACATCAGTAGGGTAGAGAGAGGAAAAAAGGGGGTAAGAGGTATTTATGACTGTCATAAACCTACCCCCAGGCCAACGTCATGACACTGGTTTTGCAGTGAACAGACAAGGCTTCTCACCCACTTCTAACCAGACTATAAGTTACCTGTGTTCGTGGTTATTACATTAGAATAACGAGASAGATATTTCACCGGATGGTAGTGAGAGGAAGCCCAGTGGCCGGCAGTGGGAGAAGATGGAAAGAGGGGGATTTTGTCCGACATTCTGAAAATTGTCTCATCAATATATATWTTTTTTAATTGAACCTTTATTTAACTAGGCAAGTCAGTTATGTCATAACTCTCCTGTGACGATCTGAAGGATCAGGTTACAGTGGGTCCGTCTCTACAGCGTGCTCTTTSTCGTAGAGGGGGAATGTCATGACTCTCCTGTGATGATCTGAAGGATCAGGTCACAGTGGATCCGTRTCTACAGCGTGCTCTTTCTCGTAGAGGGGGAATGTCATGACTCTCCTATGACGATCTGAAGGATCAGGTTACAGTGGGCCCTATCTACAGCGTGCTCTCTCTCGTAGAAGGGGAGAGCGAGGATCTGTTTTATGACGGTCATAAAATGCGCTGCCTCTATGCTCTGTAGTGTTTGAGATTGGAATGTAAACTGTGGAACACAGAGAGGCCCTTGCACATCAAACGTTTTAATAATTAAACAATATTTCTACTTTTGAGAATGTGGGAGTTAAGGAACAATCCTGTCAAAGTTGTTTCATTTGGAAGGCAGGAGACCCACATTACTGTACCTCTGTTTGTCTGTGTACACTTTTTAATTATCAGATTTACATCTAGATGTTGGATAAAATGAATGAGTAAATATGTATAAATGAGAGTATGTATTTTTATACAAAGTTCAACTAGTCAGTGGCCACGCCCCCGTGAGGCCAAGGAATCGCCCATTTTATAAAACCACTTCCTACAAAATGTACATGAGGTCAGAGAACGCCGGGACGGGGTCCCCACATTGGAATGGATACAATTCTATAGGCCATTAGATCACAAAATATGGAGCTGATGCTACATGTTGAAATGGTTACTAACTACAACTCTATAGGCCCAGGAGACCAGAGGGTGTGTAGTGTTGACTACACGGCTGGAAATGGTTCAACTCTGAGACTATCGATCACTACAGAATAAGAGCAAATCTTAGACGTATAATTACTAGTCTGCAGCTGAAAATTACGTAAGTCTAGTACGAGAATACTGACAACCGCGGAAGCGTCTATTCTATGCAACGACCATCTGTACGCCTGATGTATCCATTACGACAGACACTATCCAGAATTGCTGAGAAATCGACAACTACGAAAGACATTGACTCTCTGATGAACTGACTCTCCAGCAGACAGACCGGAGATTCCAACAGAGAAGACAACAACATACGGGCGTAAATATATACATTGCAAATATTTTCATGTGCAAACGATTTAGCATTTCAATGAATATAATTATCAACTGTGTGTAGTGAATCCATTTTGTCTTTCCTGCTTTTTATCTGTCCCCAGCCCTTTCCATTGTCTACCAAGCCGTCATACCGGTTTAGCCCACTAGGGACTTATCAATGCATTGTGTTAGTAATCAATAACTATATTGTTTGTTTATGTATTTCTGTGATTTGATTAGTTAGTTCGTAAATAAATAATTAAGCCAATTTGTATATCGCTGATTCATTATGGAAACTAGGGTTCGTACAGATATCCAAGGGTTTGCGACATTCAGTAATGAGAACTGATGAGGTAATAATGATACATTAATACAAGACTGTACTCCATAAGATATGAAAATATCTGAAGAGTCGATTCGGGAAAAAGASACTCTATAAACATTTTCCCGTGGTGCCCCAACTTCCTAGTTGATTAAAGTTTACATGATTAGTTTAATCACGTAATAATAGTTACACATAGAGCATTGATTTGATAAAAGAACAGTCTTCACATTCAATGATAGTCACAGTTAAGAATAAATTCTTATTTACAATGACAGCCTACTGGGGAACTGCCTTGTTCATAACAACAGATTTTTACCTTGCCAGCTCAGGGATTTGATCCAGCCACCTTTCGGTTACTGGCCTAACACTCTAACCACTAGGCTACCTGCCACCCCAACCAATGAAACATTTGATCTTAATACAGTTTTCTTTTCCCAAAACTAGAATCTGTTTACCCTGTTTACCCTTTGCCTACGTTTTTTTCTTTTTAAATTGCATTGTTTAGAATGAGTGCAAAGGCCAATTGAGTTATTGCACACTCTCACTTCAGAGTAGGCGTTCCCTAACGGGAATATGCAAATGTGTGCTAGAACGCGCCAATAGGATCTCGCTAGCTAGTGCTTGGTGATGCCCACCTCCTTGCTTGTTCTGCCCAATATGACTCATTTGTTCCCATTTGAAACGATGGGCTGTGGTCTATCTTGGTTAAGTTGTTACAGGGGAGGGCCTCCAGAGAACAGACAAACTCACTCGCTGGTGGAGGTGAAAGGAAGCTTAATTAGAAGCCAGTTCAACTATCTTAAAGTAAATTGCTTGTGCTTGTCTGTGCTGGGACGCACACTAAAAAGATAAAAGAAAGAAAGGGGGGAAACAAAATAATGATAGGGAGAGGGAGAAGGAAACATGGCAGATGGGCAGCAGGTAGCCTAGAGATTTAAAGCGTGGGGCCAGTAACCGAAAGGACTATGGTGAAAAATKTGTCAGTGCCCTTGAGCAATGCACTAGAACCCTAATTGCTCCAGGGTCGCTGTGATAACGGCAGACCCTGTGAACCCACTCTCCGAGGGTCTCCGGGGGAGTTGGGGTATGCAAAAACCACATTTCCAATTCACACATGCGTATAATACACACACTTGTACACTTGAAACAGGACAAATATAAGCACCCACACACGCACTATTAATGTTACCCATAATTAATGCAAACTGTATTTTGCCGGCGCTCCTAAATTCGGCGCCCCGAGCGGACTGTGTGTGGACGAGTCAGAGCCCGTCAGGCTATGTGTTTGTTTCTTTGTGTCTGTGTTATCTCTGTATATTCTATGCATGCCTGTGTGTGTGCTTCTTTGAGTGTTTGTGTGTGAGTGTGCGTGAGATTGCTGTCTATGAAGACATTTTAGCCTAATGCAATTCCATCTCAGTGGAGGGAGGGGGTGACTTCAAGCTAATTCCCTGGTAAATGTCAAACCCAGGTTCTTTGAATACATGTTTGCATCGTAGAGTGTTTGCGTGTGTACACGTGTCGTTAACATTGCTGTGTGACCAACAGGAACTCAGTCTCCCTTTTGAAATTCAACGTTTTATGGGCAAACATACTTTTTTAACTGTTTAGTTTCGGCATTCATTCCAGCGGGTTAGGGCTAAGGTTTTGGGATAGGATTAACACACACACACACACACACACACAGTGGAAACACAAGGTGCTGGGATTCAGTCAGGTTGTGTATGTATGTGGGAAGTGTGTGTGTGTGTGTGTGTGTGTGTGTGTGTGTGTGTGTGTGTGTGTGTGTGTGTGTTGTGTGGTGTGTGTGTGGGTGTGTGTGTGTGTGTGTGTGTGTGTGTGTGTGTGTGTGTGTGTGTTGTGTGTGTGAACCCTCCCTTTTACCACACTCTGATACCTTGACTGTTAGTTTGGTGAGAATCACACCTCTTACGCCATAGACATCACACGCCAGTGTGTGTGTTGCATATGTGTGTCTGTCTGCGCATGTGTACTTGCGCTTGTGTGTGTGTGTCCTAGCCTTTTGTCTGCTGCTGTTCCCTTAGGGGTGCGTTCAGAGGCTAGCATTCATTCACACTTGACACCATATCCAGCTGCATCCACAGAGAGTGCGGTTGGATCGGTGACAATGTGTTGAATGCAGCTATAGTTTTATAGGGTTGCTAAATTGGACCGAGCTCATTCTAAAAATCCTCTTCAACTTCATCCAGGTATTCAACAATCTCCCAGAATAGCTTTACTGCTCACCAGGTGGTAGAGCCCTATTCTGGGAAGCCCAATGTAGCAACCCTATATTGCTAGCACACTGGTGTGGTCGTTGTTGCGTCGCTAACTGCATTGACAGTGGGAGATGTGCTGTGGTGTGTTGCTAAGCAAAAGAAGTGGCTGTGGGAAATTGCTACTGTTGCGCTGTATGCTAAGCTAATTTAGTGTTGTGCTCCTTTGGGAGCTACGGCTACTGCTGTGCTGTATGCTAACTAATGTAGCACTGTGCTACTTTGGGGGACATGGGTGTAATGGAGTAGAGAGAGATTATCTTCATTATCTCTGTGGTCGTTCCTGAAGAGACAACAATATCGCGTTAGCTTTAATGGGATTGTTCTTAAGGGCAGTGTGTGTGTGTGTGTTGTGTGTGTGTGTTGTGTTTGTTGTGTGTGTGTGTGTGTGTGTGTGTGTGTGTGTGTGTGTGTGTGTGTGTGTGTGTGTTTTGGCTAGTCATATATGGGATTTTTTGAGGGATACAGACACACGCGCACGCATATCTGTCTCATACAAAATACTCATCTCACACAGGTCGCACTCTTAACACGCACAATTGGCCTACACACCAAACTCACTCACTGCTCTCAAACTTGGCCAAACTATTAACCTCAATTTGAGAGGTTTTATTCTGGATTTGTATATTGGAAACTTAAAAGAAAATGTATCCTTATCTTTGGCCTGTTAAGCTATCGTGACTACATCCAAGCTCTCTTGCGCACAAGGAAGTAATGTCATTCGAAACAGCAATGTACTTTTTTTCAGTGTTTGCTGCTAGCAGTAAGAAGTCATCTTTTTAAATCGCCTTGTTGGAGCCACCGCTCTCCCTCTCCCATTCTCTCTTCTCTCTTTCCCGCTTCTTACTCCTCTTTATCTCCCTGCCCCTTGTTCTCTCTTTCTCTTTTTCTCCCTCCCTCTCTCTCTCTCTCTCTCGCTCTTTCTCCTTCTTACTCTCTTTTTTTCTCTGATTCTTGCCTCTAATTAACTTGTGTCCATATGTACAGCCAAGACCCTGCTTGATTGATGATGAGTCAGAGTATTGGACTTGAATGACTGAACTGCTTGATTAGAGGGCAGTGCTGTCTCTACTATCTCCCTGAGTGTGTTATCTGTGTAATATGTCAAGAGACACTGATCTTCCCTCCCTACCTATCCCCATCTCTCCCTTCACCCCTCCCTCCCCTCCTCTTCTTTCATCTCACTTCACCCCTCCTCTCCCCCAGACAGTGTGGCTCTGTTTACCTCCCATTACCACTGGTCGTATAGAGCTTTACAGCATCATTTCCATTATGGGCCAATCTGTCCCAGTCATGTCACCATCAGTGGGCTGTTACCACACCGGGCTGCTTTTAACAGGCAAACAATGGCAACACTCCAGCTATTAACAGTCAACAGGAGGAGAAGAATAGACGGAGACCTCATGTGGATCTGAGAGTGTGCGTGTGTGTTTGATTGCATGCGTGCGTGCGTGAGTGTGTGTGTGTGTGTAGCTCTGGGTGTACCTTTAATGCTTCAGGCCCCTGCTGTCAGTGTCTAGTATGGAGACTGTTGTGTAGGTGAGGATGTGTCTACTCCGAGTACAGCAGGGCCCAGGGCTCAAAGGCAGCCATTTCTGGAGCTTTTGACAGAGGTCACGTCCTCTATAAGAAGGAGATGGCCATCTGGAAACACAGCAAGGAGGAGAGAAGGATGGGCGAAGGACATAATACATTTATTCTGTTACTTACTCTCTTTGCTCTCGCTTCCATCTTAAAATACTCCACTCTTTTCAGCCTCCCTCTCAGTCTCTTATAATGTAGTACCATGTGACTTAGACACTCTCAAAGTCTGTAATGAACTCTCATTCACTGTCTTTATTCACTGTATGTCTGGGCAACATATTTATTTTTGATTTATTTAACTAGGCACGTCAGTTAAGAACAAATTCTTATTTATCATGACGGACTACCCCGGCCAGACCCTAACCTGGACGACGCCGGGCCAATTGTGTGCCGCCCTATGTCTCCCAATCATGGCCGGCTTTGATACAGCCTGGAATGGAACCAGGGTCTGTAGTAACACCTCTAGCACTAAGGTGCAGTGTCTTAGGCCGCTGCACCACTCGGGAGCCCATGTAATTGAGAGGCTACAGAAAGTGAAGCTTTTGCGAAAAGATAGGCGTTCTCTGGCACACTAGCGCACACTTGAAAGCGCTGTAAAAAAAATATATATATATTTTTATATAACATATACTAGGATTGATTGATTAAACAAACTCCTGTTGTTATTGGTAATTTTGATCAACTTGTGTGCTACTCGGGATCCATATCTCAAACTTGATTTGAGATATGATTTGAGCATGATTTGATGTTATTTATCTTTAGCTGTAATGCTCACTTGTTTCCCTGTTTCTTTCCAGGTTGAGAGAGGGAGGAGTTCCCTCTTGTTTTACCAGGCTGACCAGTGAGGTCTCTTAGTATTGAGGAGTTGCTTCTCCCATTGAAACGGAATTTCAGAGAGCGAACCTGGTGAGTAACCAATGGGAATTCTGGAAGGGCGTGTGCCTGCATGCCTGTGCATATGCGTGTGAATGTGAATGTGCGTTTCAAACTGTAGCCTGTTTCAAACACATACAATGTGGTTCAAGCAGCCTCTGTGCAGCAGCGCCGGACTGGTTCTTTCTGCTGATATCTGTGTCGTCCCCTATCTGTCACCTGAGATTTACTGTGCTGTCAAATCAGTATCCTTGATCTTCTGATTTTGTGTGAGGACAATGTTTTATGCACTGATCTTTACAGGAAACCTATTGATTGTAACAGTTTGTTGAGGGCTGTCACGTTCTGACCATAGTTCTTGTGTGTTTTGCTTGTTTTAGTGTTGGTCAGGACGTGAGCTGGGTGGGCATTCTATGTTGTGTGTCTAGTTTGTCTGTTTCTGTGTTTGGCCTAATATGGTTCCCAATCAGAGGCAGGTGTTTTGTGTTGTCTCTGATTGGGAATCATATATAGGTGGCTTGTTTTGTGTTGGGGTTTGTGGGTGGTTGTTTCCTGTCTCTGTGTTTTCTCTGCACCAGCTAGGACTGTATCGGTTTGCCACTTTTTGTTACTTTGTATTTGTAAGTGTTCTCTGTTTATCGTTTAATTAAACATGTTGAGCACTGGCTACGCTGCGTGTTGGTCCGATCCCTGCTACACCTCCTCTTCTCTTGAAGAGAAGGAAGGCTGCCGTTACAAGGGCTTCCCTTGAAAAAACAYTTTTCCCTACGGCCAATTCTGTCAAATCAAAAGAATTTGCAAAAAAACAATCAGATTCCGACGGAAATATGCCTGAGACGCAAAGAAAGTTCAAGGAGAGGGGGTACAAAAATGGTCCGATTTAATACTGCCATTGAGAAAATTAACAACAAATCGAGACAAATCTCTTTCAAGGACAGTCTGGCAAAAAGAAGCATTAATGCGTTCTAACTACCCGCTATTCAAAGTGCTCTGAACAAATTGAGGGAATTGTTCACAAACATTGGCCCATTCTAAAATCCGATGACAGTATCGGTAATGTGTTTTCGGGCCCTCCCTTGGTTGTATTCTCACGGGGCAGAAATCTCAGAGATCAATTGGTAAACTCTGATTTACCACCGGAAAATATCCCTGCACAACTTTTATTTGCTCCTCTACCGGATGGAAACTACAAGTGTAATGACTGCGTTCCAATGCAATGGCACTTACAAATGTAGATCCTTCAAACACTCCCAAATAGGGAAACAGATCCCAATCAAAGGTGTTATCACGTGCTCCACTAAGGCAGTTATTTGTKTTATAACTTGTCCTTGTGGTAAAAATGATGTGGGTAAAACCAAGCGTGAATTAAAAGTACGTATCTCAGAGCATCGTAGCACCATTAGGTGCAAAAACTCGACTTACCCAGTTGCCGACCACTTTTTGGAAGAAAACCACTCGATTTCGTCTCTGCGTTATATCGGCATTGAACATGTCACCCTCCCTAGGGGAGGGGGTGACCTCGACAATTTATTTTTAAAACGAGAGGCTGCCTGGATCTTTAATTTAAAGACCCTTGCTCCCTTCGGTCTCAACGTAGACTTTGATCTGAAGCCATTCTTGTGATTATTGTGATTTTTCTATTCATTGTAAATGTTTGTAGGCCTATGTAGCCAAATTGTATCTATGATCGTATGCTATCATTCACGTTTTTTTGTATATTTTTATATCTAAGAATGAACCAATGATATCAGGCCACACCCGGCCATGATTGCAGACACCTGTGTGTGTCCTTTGACAGTATATAAACTAGTGACCGGCAGTGTTTGTCATTATACTCTGAAGACAGCTTGTCTGTCGAAAAAGTTGGATATTAGGTTATTAAATGATTGCATCTGAGCTCCTAGAGTGTGCGGCACTCCTTTTCTTTTTTAAGTGTTCTACTCCGCTAGCCAGCACCTCGCCTAAACAGGCGTGCGTTTCCTTCGCCTCCAGATCCCCTATTTGTCAGCCTGCTGTCCGCCTGGCCTCCATTGCTTTGATCCAAGCACACTTAACATTGCTGCAAATGGCTTGGTTTTTATATTTGTCCTCATTAAACATTTAAAACACAATCTATATTCACAGCCAGATGTGGTGATGTGTGGGTAACTTTGTGTTGTGTGTGTGTGTGTGAGTGATGCGGTCCCCGCGGTTATGTCCAGGGGGCAGGTGCATTTAGGGTCACGAACAATTGTGTGGATGAAGGGCGGGTTGAATAAAGAGAAAGCAATAAATGTATCATTCATGTGCAATTTATATTTATGGGTTATATTGAGGTTTTTCTTTCATTATTTTTGGCTATCTGGCATTATTAGTGCGTAAGCTTTAGGGCCTCCTTAACAGCTTCTACCCCCAAGGCATAAGACTGCTGAACAATTAATCAAATGGCCACTCGGACTATTTACATTGCCCCACCCGTTGGTTTTTACACTGCTGCTACTCGCTGTTTATTATCTATGCATAGTCACTTTACCCTTACCTAACCCCACACATTGACTCGGTACCGGTACCCATTTTATTTTTGACTTTAGTTTCGATTTTATTTGTCACGTCCTCTGCATCCATTTTGCTGTCATGTGTTACGGTGTTCAGAGTTTGATATAAACGATTCATTGATGTGATTATGATATGCTATAGGTCAGGCACTATTGTGCCCTATTTGGACTGGATTCGTTTTACTGCGGGAGGTCGGGTAATGTAATCCTATGCATGAGCACAAAACAGAATTTTAGTCCCGTCTGAATCTGCCATGGCAGTCATTTTTACATGGCAGCAGAGTAACAATTCCAGCCAGAATAACCTACTGTTTTTTGGGCTAACTACTAGTCCCGTGCGAATCGACTTCCCTGTTTTGAAAGAAACGTCTGAGTTTGACAGGTGTTGATTGCGGTTTGCTGCGCATAAGCTACAGTATATATGAATGGCCTACCTGTGGCCAGTCAACTTTCACAGTGAATGCTTTTGTTAATATTTTTTGTGCGTATGAATTGAATATTGCAAATTGCATCAGTAAAAAAGATATTTAGGCTGTTTAATGCAACCCTTGCTGTTAATAGATCGCAAAGCAGCATTCAGCTGACCTAAACGTTTGGAAATGATCATTTAACTTTCTCGACCCATAGCCTTTTAACAGTGTTTAACTCACATCTGAAGGCTGGGGGGTATTTAYGATCGTACTGCGGATCACTAAAGTATCCTAATGATTATGATCACACTTCCTCAATTAAATATTATGGCGACACTATACCAAAAATGTTTTGCTCTGGTTTAGAAACTTGGGAACCAAGTTCYAGTCATCAGTGTGGCCCTATCACCTGAACATGTTGAAATACTGTATCTTCATGCCTAGAATAAAAACCTCCAGGCTTCCGTCCCAGGGGGCAGTTTAGAATAAACTAATCCCGTCCGAATCGTCCTCGGGAATAATGGACATTCTGGAGTAATAATTACATAGTTAACATTCTCTAGTAATGCTAGTCCCGTGTGAATAGGTKTTTGGTCACGTGCATGCGATGCGTACATGTGGCAAGTAAAGGGAGCAAGTGTTGAGGGAATAGGGAATGTTTTTCCTCAACAAATGAGGGATTTCGGTTACAGAACTTTTCAGTCACAACTGGCTGTGATTATGTTGCAGCTTCAGCAACACGGACAGCGCGATAAAGACTGATGTTCTGTGGTGGTCGTTGCAGCAAGGAGGAGAGGGAGACGACGGGTGCTAGTCACACAGTTACTCGCTGTCTTTTTTTTATTAACACAGTGCAGCAAGTCTGAGCCTGGCCCGGCACAATCAAATCAATTGCTGGTCGGACTCCCCCAAGTCATTTGTCTGTCTCATTTATTTAATCAAAGAGTGTGCTTAAAGCATCAGACAAGCTCGGTGAATATAGTTGATTCGATTGAAACACATAGGGTGTGTCAATATATGGAAAAATCACGTTTWAAAAATGTTGACTAATTAATTGGTCGAAAGAACAGACGACTCTTGGTCGACTAAGATATATTTTAGTCGGGGACAGCCCTAGTGAGCATGCATATGTGGGTGGGTGCATGTGTTCATCCTTTGTTAAACACACTCTCTCCCGGTTGTGCTGTGTGACAGGCTATATCCTGTGAGACTCGTATAAGGTCTCTGTCAGGGCATTGGATCATAAACAAATCGTTCACACTGACATGCGGGTGGTGGGGATCTGATGTGGTTCACAGGCTCTCATAGGCCCTTAACTCTACTAAAACACACACACACACACAGCATCCCACTGGTCCTCTCCTCACAGGAGCCAGACACATAATTTCAGAGCTGACCGGTTAGGCACAATAACTCTCTCGCCTCTCTCGCCACCTCTTGACCTCAGACCCCTGACCAGTGGAAGTGGAAGGCGCTTATTGTCTTTACCACTGCCTGATTGGCTCTCCCACAGGGCTTAGAGGGTCAGGTGGTGTTCTGACTATACACTTTGCACACAGGGGAGGGTAGAGTATCTCAGAATATATCAGAGCCTGCTGTGCTGTGTGCTTATGGGCAGTGCCATGCAGTGGGGGTTGTGTATAGGTACACTAAGTGTACAAAACATTAGGAACACCTTCCTAATATTGAGTTGCACGCCCTTTTGCCGTCAGAACATCCTTCATTCGTCGGGGCAAGGGCTCCACAAGGAAGTCAAAAGCGTCCCAGAGGGATTCTGTCCCATGTTTGACTTCAATGCTTCCCACAGTTGTGTCAAGRTGGCTGTATGTCTTTTGGGTAGTGTGGACCATTCTTGATACACATGGGAAACTGTTGGGCGTGAAAAACCCAGCAGCYTTGCAGTTCTTGACACTCTCAAACCGGTGCACCTGGCACCTTCTACCATTCACCTGGTCAGTCTATATCATGGAAAGAGCAGGTGTTCCTAATGTCTTCTGCACTCAGTGTATATGTTTTAGGGATGGTGGAGGGCAGGGGTGTTATAGGGATGGAGATGGGAGGCAGTGGGGTMGAAGTTTTAAATTGTCCAGTGTGTGAGTCCACCAGTAGTTATTGACAGGGATAAATGCTAACTGTTTGTTTAGATTGAGGGAGTATATGAGGGAGTATATGAAGAGTTTATATACACTTTTCAAGTTTTTTTTTCTTCACGGTAACCAATTGGTAGTTACAGTCTTGTCCCATCGCTGCAACTCCCATACTGTCTCYGGAGAGGCAAAGGTTGAGAGCTGTGCATCCTCCGAAACACTACCCAGCCAAGCCACACTGCTTCTTGACACAATGCCCGCATAACCTTGAACTCAGTCACACCAATGTGTCAGAGGAAACACCGTACACCGGGCGACCGTGTCAGTGTGCATGTGCCCGGCCCGCCACAGGAGTCGCTAGAGCGGGATAAGACAAGGACATCCCGGCCGACCAAACCCTCCCCTAACCTGGACGACGCTGGGCCAATTGTGCGCCACCCCATGGGTCTCTCGGTCGCGGCAGAGCCTGGACTCGAACCAGGATCTCTAGTGGCACTGTAATGCAGTCTGTAATGTSGCCTCCACTCGGAAGGCCACAAACCTTTATTGTTTAAAGAACTTAGGAAAGAGATCGGTGTGTTTTTTTTCACTATATAATCATGGAATTGGGCTGTTCAATGACATACATTTATTTGTTTAAAATCTATCACATTTCATGGTTTCATTTCAGAGACAAATAATCATGTTTTTTTTTAAATGCTATATATCATCCGCCTCACTCTCAAGAAATAAGTAGTACTGCTAGGTTTTACAGAGTGAAATGTAACAAATAACTACATTTTTAGAAAAGAACTGTACAAATGATACAATTGTGACATCAATGTGTATTTATTTTTTGAAAAAATAGTTCAATACAGTAATTTGAGATCTGTATGTAAAATATTTACATTTGACATTGTAGTCATTTTGTCACACCCTGGTCTGTTTCACCTGTCCTTGTGACCTTTGTTCTCTGTTTGTCCGTTGCAAGTTCATCTTGTTTGTCAAGTCAACCAGCGTTTTTGTTCTCGGCTTTTCCCAGTCTCTCCTTTTTCTCACCCTCCTGGTTTTGACCCTTGCCTGTCCTGACTCTGAGCCCGCCTGCCCCTGACACTGAGCCTGCCTGCCATCCGGTACCGTTGCCCCACCTCTGGTTTACTGACCCCTGCCTGCCTTGACCTGTCTATTGCCTGCCCCTGTTGGAATATTAAACCATTGTCAATTTGACGTGTCTGCGTCTGACCTTGATTCCTGATACATTTAGCAGATGTTTTTTAGCCAGAGTAACTTACAGTTGCATTCCTCTTAACTTAACCTGCATTCATCTTAAGATAGCTAGGTGAGACAACTACATATCACAGTCAAACATACAYGATACGAACATTCCATTCCAGCTTAACAATTGATATATACCGTAAAAGAAAATAAACGATTTTGATACACATCGAAAATCAGTCATATTTTACACACACATGAACATACCCATAAGCAATCTTTTCTGATGAAAAAACACAACTGTGAAAAATTGGTTGACATTGCGTTTTGGAAATAAACTCTTCATATTGAAAGAGCAAAAAATAGGGAAGAGATTAAAAGAGAGGAGATGTGATTCGTACAGGCTCATAATGGAAGTCTCTCCTATCCCCGAAGTAAGCATCCTCATCCCTTCCTCATCACCCCTCTCTACACTTCTGCTGTCCTCAATGCCCCTCTTCCCCTCTTTCCATCCGTTACACTTCTCCCTCCCCTCTCTCCATCTCTAAACCTACCTCCACCTATTCTCCTCACTCTCCTCTTCTCCCCTCCTCTTGTCCATCTTATCCACTCCTCCTCTCCTCCCCCCCTCATCCACTACTCTTTCAGAGAGATAAATGCCTCTCATCTTCTGCTTTGGAAGGTAAGAAATGGAGCTTCTACTCCACTGGGGAAATAAACTCTACCCCATCCTTTATCATCCCTCTCCCCACTGCACTCCCCTCCGCTCATCTCCTCTTCATAAACAGTCCCTCTTTCCTCCCCCTTTTCCCATAAGGCCTACTGTCACACGTCCATCTCTCTTTCGCTCTCGCTCGCTCTCTCCCTCTCTATTCCTCTTATTTCTCTCTCTCAGATGAGAAACCCTCGCAGTTTTCTCTCTCATACATGGAGATGTTCTCTGATATTACACGTTCTTTATGTTCATGATCTCTGTTTTTAGCGATTCATTTATTTTCTTTGAGTGCCGGCCAGCTTTGGATGATTAACTACTAAGTTAAGTTAATGATGGTGTTGTTTTTTGAAGGCTGTACCGACTTCAGACGGGTGCCAAGACGCATCGTGTTCGTAAGAGTCCCATCTTTCGATAGAGGGGTCATAATAGTTTGTAGGCTAAACCGTTCGGARGCTACAGATGATTTTGTTATTATGCTCTCTCTCTCTCTCTCCTCTCTCTATTTGTTTCCTTCTATTGAATTATACACTGAGTGTACAAAACATTAGTAACACCTTCCTAATATTGAGTTGCACATCCTTTTGCCCTCAGAACAGCCTCTACTCGTCCGGGCATGGAATCTACAAGGTGTCGAAAGCATTCCACAGGGATGCTGGCCCATGTTGACTTCAATGCTTCCCACAGTTTTGTCAAGTTGTCTGGATGTCCTTTGGGTGGTGGACCATTCTTGATACACATGGGAAACTGTTGAGTGTGAAAAGCCCAGCAGCGTTGCAGTTTTTGACACAAACCGGTGTGCCTGGCACCTACTACCATACTCCATTCAAAGGCACTTAAATCTTTTTTCTAATCTATTCAAATCAAATCAAATTGTATTTGTCACATGCGGCGAATATAACAGATGTAGGCTTTACTGTGAAAAATAACTAATAGTTAAAGAGCAGCAGTAAAATAACAGTAGTGAGGCTATATACAGGAGGTACCGGTACAGAGTCAATGTGCGGGGGCACCGGTTAGTCGAGGTAATATGTACATGTAGGTAGAGTTAAAGTGACTATGCATAGATAGTAACCAGAGAGTAGCAGCAGCGTAAAAGAGGAGGTGTGGGGGACAATGTAAATAGTCTGGGTAGCCATTTGATTAGCTGTTCAGGAGTATTATGGCTTCGGGTAGAAGCTGTTACGAAGCCTTTTGGACSTAGACTTTGCTCTCCGGGACAGCTTGCTGTGCGGTAGCAGAGAGAACAGTCTATGACTAGGGTGGCTGGAGTCTTTGGGAATTTTTAGGGCCTTCCTTTGACACCGKCTGATATAGAGGTCCTAGATGGCAGMAAGCTTGGCCCCAGTGATGTACTGGGCCGTACGCACTACCCTCTGTCGTGCCTTGCGGTCGGAGGCCGAGCAGTTGCCAAACCAGGCAGTGATGCAACCAGTCAGGATGCTCTCGATGGTGCAGCTGTAGAACTTTTTGATGATTTGAGGACCCATGACAAATCTTTTCAGTRRCCTGAGGGGGAATAGGRTTTGTCGTGCCATCTTCACAACTGTCTTGGTGTGTTTGGACCATMRTAGWTTGTTGYTGATGTGGACACCAAGGAACTTGAAGCTCTCAACCTGTTCCACTYCAGCCRCGTRYATGAGAATGGGGGGCGTGCTCAGTCCTCCTTTTGCTGCAGGCCACAATCATRTCCTTTGTCTTGATCYCGTTGAGGGAGAGGWTGTTATCCTGCACCACACSGCCAGYTRTCTGACCTCCTCCCTYTAGGCTGTCTCATCGTTGTCGTGATCAGGCCTACCACTGTTGTGTCGTCGGCAAGCTTAATGATGGTGTTGGTGTCGTGCCTGGCRATGTAGTCATGGGTGAACAGGGAGTACAGGAGGGGACTGAGGACGCACCCCTGAGGTGGCCCCTGTATTGAGGATCAGCGTGGTAATGTGTTGTTACCTATCCTTTCCACCTGGGGGSGGCCCGTCATGATATCCAGGATCCAGTTGCAGAGGGAGGTGTTTAGTCCCAGGGTCCTTAMCTTAGRGATGAGCTTTGAGGTTACTACGATATGTTCACCCTCTGAATGGCACACAATCCATCTCAATTGTCTCCAAGCTCAAAAATCCTCTCTCATCCCCTTCAGCTTTACTGATTTGAAGTAGATTTAACAAGTGACATCAATAAGGGATCATAGCTTTCACCTTGATTCACCTGGTCAGTCTATGCCATGGGAAGAGCATGCTAGACCTAGAAGCACAGACAGCTCAGCTGCTGCTGCAGCAGTCAAGTGCAGTGGAGGCACGAAACAAAAACAGAGAGACACACACAGACACCAACAGATGTACTGCCAGTTTTATGTTTTGTCTCTAAATTATAGTGTAATAGTAATTAACCCTTAGGATAGTAGTTAGGCTTTTAGGTGCGTGGGGCAGGTGTGGCTAAAATGCCAGGGCAAATTGTTGTGTGTGTGTGTGCGCAGCCGCGATTGAGTTTCTGTCTATA
>NW_019957538.1:385341-395074 GCF_002910315.2 Salvelinus sp. IW2-2015 | reverse complement strand
GAGGCACAGTTGTAGTGTAGTTGTACCTCCAGTGGTTTCTAATACGGAACCCAAACCGGCTGCGCGCGTGCGCCATCGTGCGCTATCGTGCATAAATGTATTTTGTCCCCCCACACCAAACGTGATCACGACACGCAGGTTAAAATATCAAAACAAACTCTGAACCAATGACATTAATTTGAGACAGGTCGAAAAGCATTAAACATGTATGGCAATTTAGCTAGTTAGCTTGCACTTGCTAGCTAATTTGTCCTATTTAGCTAGCTTGCTGTTGCTAGTTAATTTGTCCTGGGATATAAACATTGAGTTGTTATTTTACCTGAAATGCACAAGGTCCTCTACTCCGACAATTAATCCACATGTAAAACGGCCGACCGAATCGTTTCTAGTCATCTCTCCTCCTTCCAGGCTTTTCATCGTTGAACTTATATGGTGATCGCATCTAAACTTTCATAGTATTACCACGACTACCGGCAAAACAGTTCGTCTTTCAATCACCCATGTGGGTATAACCAATGAGGAGATGGCACGTGGGTACCTGCTTCTATAAACCAATGAGGAGATGGGAGAGGCAGGACTTTCAGCGCGATCTGCGTCAGAAATAGGAATGACTTCTGTTTTAGCAATTGGTAACACAGACGCTCGTTGGCGCGCGCGAGCAGTGTGGGTGCAATAATTGAATAACATGGAGTTCTAAATTTTATTTGCGACGCTCGCACACGCGACGTGTCCGGTCTGGTCAGCATGTGAGTGTTGTATTTGTCTTAAACATGAGCTGGTTAAAAAGAGCTGGTTAAAAAAGGAGGAGGACTATGTTTCACCGGTCACTGGTACAGTACATTTTGAAAAACGCTGTACTAGTGTGCTGCCTATGTTATGTGTAAGTAACGTGGGGGGCAGGTGTGGCTAAAATGCCAGGGCAAATTGTTGTGTGTGTGTGTGTGTGTGCGCAGCCGCGATTGAGTGTCTGTCTATGTGCGTGTCTGTTGCGTGTGTGTTTGTAGCAGTTATCTGTCTTGCTCGGTGGTGCTGAAAGCCAACCCATTAGTTGTCTCTGCGGGGGAGAAAGGCAGTGATCAGATCAGCCCAGTGTCTGCAACTCCTATGGAGAAGAGATTAGCTGTCTGGCAGTTTGTTTATCCTGTGTTTTTAACACAGTAGCAGCCTTCCCTGCCACGCCTCCTTTTGAAGGTAGAGCAGACAAGTGGCACTGAGATGGGGCTACTGTGTTAATCATAGGACGCATGGAGGCGTTCCAGAATGTTTGTGGAGGGCAAATACAGCCCCCGCCCACCCCACTCCTCAATATTTCCTACCCACCTATTTATGTGGAACACACTTGGGAGCCAGGGAAACCTAAACCATGTCATCTCCCTTCTCTCTCTTCCCCTTCCCACATATTTTATGGTGGTGGGGAAACCCAATCCTGGGCCCTGGCCACTCTCCCCCCCCCCACCCTGTTTATGTCGGACCCCCTGTATGGGTGTTGTGGAGGGGGACTTTAGGTCAGACCTTTAACCCCATAATTAGGAGATAAGCAGACGTGTTAACCTGCATTAGTCATCTGGTTTGACAGCCACCGGATCCTGAGCCAACATCCCTGGACACTGATCTAAGGTCAGTTCCTTGCTGCCTCTCCCCTAATGGTTAAGGTCAGGAATGGCGGAAGGTAAGCTGATCRMAGATTTATAACTGTGCCTATGGGTAACTTCTACCCAAAGCAACCAGAAGGAGAAAGAGCACAGGAGACTAGAAGAAAGGAGTGAAACCAGTTCAACTGCACTAAAGGTCCATTAGCAATGTGAAACCTTAAAACTGGTGGCTGTAGAAGTACTGTATGAATCACTGTCCATTTCATCAGGGTGTTTTCTTTTTGGTATTGGTATAGAACGGCGAGTGCTGCTACTGTCTTGGTTTAGCTTGGAGGCTCAAAGGGAAGCTGGTGCTCTAGGGACTGAGATTGAATTTCAGGATATAACTTTTTTTCTCTCTCTCACACACACACACACACACACACACACACACACACACACACACACACTATCTCCCCACACATACATATCCCTGTGACTGGCCTTGCATGGGTAGATACAGTAGTGTTGTGCTCCTGTGTAAGAGATAAGTAGTGCCGAGACTGTACTCTCTGCTCCTCAGCTCAGTTCAATCTCCCTTCAGACTTTCTCCAGTTATTACCGCCTCTAATAGGGGATCGATCATCACAGCTGAATTTAGATAGCAGGCCAGACGCAGGCGCCAACTAGCTCTCTGTTTAGCAAAAACAGCATTGTGTCTACTTTAAATTAGAGAGCTGTACTCCCCCGTCGCATGAGCTCACACACTCACACACACATGCACATATGTAAGTACACAAGCATAGACGCACACACGTTCTCTACTTAAGTGATAATGCCAGAGAAGCCGGTGTTTGGAGGATATATTGGCACAGGTGTTGTTAGGCCCGAGATCGAGCTAAAAATGCAGGATACTTAGTACATATCCATAAAAATGATGCCTTCTGACTAAAGCTGTCTGCCTGTCTGTCTCATCCCAACATGTTCATTACTATGGGACAGCTGGAGATCGAATTTGAATATTGAAACAATGTTGCAAATGTCAGAGGGACAGACCGCGAGGTTTATACAAATCTCCGCTGTTGAAAACCAAACGCTAGTCTAGAATAAATGGGAAGATACTGATCAGATACTTTTTATAGCGGAGATCAACTTTATAAATTGCGTGGCTGGGCTGATGAGATAGTGGATTGCTCAGTGAGATGGAACAGAGTAAATAGGCATTTCAACTTCATAGCTTTAGCTGGTGGTAACTTGTGGAATAGAACTGACTGAAATGAGGTTTTAACCAATGAAATTCGGTAAATTTCTGAATGTAATTTATTAAAAACAATACATTTTAATTTGAATTATCCACACCCTACAGGAAGCAGAATAAAATGTGAATTGAAGGAGTGCACACACACACACACACACACACACACACACACACACACATACACTGTTAATCATCCACTCTTTGGAATCAGGTTACTCAGTCATGCAGAGTTAACCCAGTCTCTGCGTTAAAAGAGAACGCAAAAGAGAGCAAGAGACAYTGAGAGAGAGTCCTGCATTCCTGAGCTCCAACCAACTCCTGTCTTTTGTCACAGAGGGTTAACCGTGTGCACGGTGACACCACTCCCCCTTTCTCTTGCTCTCCTTTCAGCTTCTCTCGACCCTTTTTCTGAGAGAGAGACTCATTGAAAGCGTGGCTGTGCACWACGACGTGGACTCGCAGCTACACGCTTGGCAGACACTTAACACACAGGGAGGAAAACGATTGGAGCTTACACAAACACGCCTGGGTCGAAAGAATGTTCAAAGGTCATAGCAGCTTTTTATTATCGACTGTGTGGGTCTGTGTTTGTCCACTTGGTGTGTGTGTGTCGGCTTTGTTTTCACTGTCAGCTGTCAATGTTCTTGTCAGACCTACAAGCACGTCTTGCAGATGGAAAGGTGAGAGAGAGACAGAACAAGAGTGTGTGTGTGAGAGAGACTGAAAGAGAGAAKGAGASGTGTGTGTGTGTTCCTGTGTGAACAGGAGTGAGAGGTGAGCGGCACTCCTCTCTTCTCTCCTTCCGTTCCCCCTTGAGTGAATAGAGCGTTTGTGCTGTCCTTGTAGCCCTTCTGTGCCATTCTTTTCTTCTGTCCCTCTCTTCCTACAGTATCTCTCTCTGTTGTAGTCTACCTACAGAATGTTTGTGTCCTGCATCTCTACATTTTCTGATATCTTCTCTCATAATTATTTTCCTTAAGGTACTATCTCCTAAAAGTTTTCCCCCAGGAATTTGACCTTGGTGTYCTGTGTTTACTATCTCGGATGTCCTTCTCTAGACTGTGTGTGTGTGTGTCCTCTGTTATGTGTTCTGTCTTTTGTTTCATGTTGATATTGAGTCATCCAGTGTGTTGTTGTTTTAGTGAGTGAGCCGTCGGAGGCGACAGTATGTTAGAACAACAAAGTAGGGCAGATGAGACAAGGTAACTATCTCTGCAGTTGCTGTTATTTCTGCAGGCCATTGAAGGATGCTCAACTAAATCTGTTGTAGCGTCACTCTGCACAGGGGGCTGAGGAGGACGTGTTTGTGCCTGTGTGTACGCCTGAGCATGTTCGTGAGCATTAGTGCGGCGGCGTCCGTGTGTGTTTATGCATAACCGGGCAAATGATTGACCGTAAACTGAGGTGAGATGAGTTAGTCTGTTATCTACCTTCAGCTCCATTGTTTCTCAAATTAAATCAAATGTTATTGGTCACATACACGTGGTTTGCAAATGTTATTGGTCACATACACGTGGTTTGCAAATGTTATTGGTCACATACACGTGGTTTGCATCCATTTCCACCTGGGGGCGGCCCGTCATGATATCCAGGATCCAGTTGCAGGGAGGTGTTTAGTCCCAGGTCCTTATCTTAGTGATGAGCTTTGAGTTATACGATATGTTCACCCTCTGAATGGCACACAATCCATCTCAATTGTCTCCAAGCTCAAAAATCCTCTCTCATCCCTCAGCTTTACTGATTTGAAGTAGATTTAACAAGTGACATCAATAAGGATCATAGCTCACCTTGATTCACCTGGTCAGTCTATGCCATGGGAAGAGCATGCTAGACCTAGAAGCACAGACAGCTCAGCTGCTGCTGCAGCAGTCAAGTGCAGTGGAGGCACGAAAACAAAAACAGAGAGACCACACACAGACACCGACAGATGTACTGCCAGTTTTATGTTTTGTCTCTAAATTATAGTGTAATAGTAATTAACCTTAGGATAGAGTTGCTTTTTAGGTGCGTGGGCAGGTGTGGCTAAAATGCCAGGCAATTGTTGTGTGTTTGTGTGGTGCGCAGCCGCGATTGAGTTTCTGTCTATTGCGTGTCTGTTGCGTGTGTGTGTTGTAGCAGTTAATCTGTCTTGCTCGGTGGTGCTGAAAGCCAACCCATTAGTTGTCTCTGCGGGGGAGAAAGGCAGTGATTAGATCAGCCCAGTGTCTGCAACTCCTATGGAGAAGAGATTAGCTGTCTGGCAGTTTGTTTATCCTGTGTTTTTTAACACAGTAGCAGCCTTCCCGCCACGCCTCCTTTTGAAGGTATGAGCAGACAAGTGGCACTGAGATGGGGCTACTGTGTTAATCATAGGACGCATGGAGGCGTTCCAGAATGTTTGTGGAGGGCAATACAGCCCCCGCCCAACCCACTCCTCATATTTCCTACCCACCTATTTATGTGGAACACACTTGGGAGCCAGGGAAACCTAAACCATGTCATCTCCCTCTCTCTCTTCCCTCCCACATATTTTATGGTGGTGGGGAAACCCAATCCTGGGCCCTGGCCACTCTCTCTCCCCCCCCCCCCCACCCTGTTTATGTCGGACCCCCTGTATGGTGTTGTGGGGGACTTTAGGTCAGACCTTTAACCCATAATTAGGAGATAAGCATACGTGTTAACCTGCATTATCATCTGGTTTGACAGCCACCGGATCCTGAGCCAACATCCCTGGACACTGATCTAAGGTCAGTTCCTGCTGCCTCTCCCCTAATGGTTAAGGTCAGGAATGGCGGAAGGTAAGCTGATCTGAGTATTAACTGTGCCTATGGGTAACTTCTACCCAAAGCAACCAGAAGGAGAAAGAGCACAGGAGACGAAGAAAGGAGTGAAACCAGTTCAACTGCACTAAAGGTCCATTAGCAATGTGAAACCTTAAAACTGGTGGCTGTAGAAGTACTGTATGAATCACTGTCCATTTCATCAGGGTGTTTTCTTTTGGTATTGGTATAGAACGGCGAGGCTGCTACTGTCTTGGTTTAGCTTGGAGCTCAAAGGGAAGCTGGTGCCCTAGGGACTGAGATTGATATCAGGATATAACTTTTTTCTCTCTCTCACCCAACCACCACACACACACACACACACACACACACACACACACACACACACACACACACACACACACAGTATCTCCCCACACATACATATCCCTGGACTGGCCTTGCATGGGTAGATACCAGTATGTTGTGCTCCTGTGTAAGAATAAGTAGTGCGAGACTGTACTCTCTGCTCCTCAGCTCAGTTCAATCTCCCTTCAGACTTTCTCCAGTTTATACCGCCTCTAATAGGGGATCGATCATCACAGCTGAATTTAGATAGCAGGCCAGACGCAGGCGCCAAAGCTCTCTGTTTAGCAAAAACAGCATTGTGTCTACTTTAAATTAGAGAGCTGTACTCCCCGTCGCATGAGCTCACACACTCACACACACACACACACACACACACACACACACAAGCAAACACACACCCCCCCAACCACCCACACACTCACACACACCACACAACAAAACACACAACACAGACAACCACACACGTTCCCTACTTAAGTGATAATGCCAGAGAAGCCGTGGTTTGGAGGATATATTGGCACAGGTGTTGTAGGCCCGAGATCGAGCTAAAAATGCAGGATACTTAGTATATCCATAAAAATGATGCCTTCTGACTAAAGCTGTCTGCCTGTCTGTCTCATCCCAACATGTTCATTCTAATGGGACAGCTGGAGATCGAATTTGAATATGAAACAATGTTGCAAATGTCAGAGGGACAGACCGCGAGGTTATACAAATCTCCGCTGTTGAAAACCCAACGCTAGTCTAGAATAAAAGGGAGATAATGTCAGATACTTTTTATAGCGGAGATCAACTTTATAAATTGCGTGGCTGGCTGATGAGATAGTGGATTGCTCAGTGAGATGGAACAGAGTAAATAGGCATTCAACTTCATCGCTTTAGCTGGTGGTAACTTGTGGAATAGAAACTGACTGAAATGAGGTTTTAACCAATGAAATTCGGTAATTTCTGAATGTAATTTAATTTAAACAATACATTTTAATTTGAATTATCCACACCCTACAGGAAGCAGAATAAAATGTGAATTGAAGGAGTGCACACACACACACACACACACACACACACACACACAACATACACTGTTAATCATCCACTCTTTGGAATCAGGTTACTCAGTCATGCAGAGTTAACCCAGTCTCTGCGTTAAAAGAGAACGCAAAAGAGAGCAAGAGACAATGAGAGAGAGTCCTGCATTCCTGAGCTCCACCAACTCCTGTCTTTTGTCACAGAGGTTAACCGTGTGCACATGACACCACTCCCCTTTCTCTTGCTCTCCTTTCAGCTTCTCTCGACCCTTTTCTGAGAGAGAGACTCATTGAAAGCGTGGCTGTGCACACGACGTGGACTCGCAGCTACACGCTTGGCAGACACTTAACACACAGGGAGGACAGATTGGAGCTTACACAACCACTGGGTCGAAAGAATGTTCAAAGGTCTAGCAGCTTTTTATTATCGACTGTGTGGGTCTGTGTTTGTCCACTTGGTGTGTGTGTGTCGGCTTTGTGTTCTACTGTCAGCTGTCAATGTTCTTGTCAGACCTACAAGCACGTCTTGCAGATGGAAAGGTGAGAGAGAGACCGAACAAGAGTGTGTGTGTGAGAGAGACTGAAAGAGAGAAAGAGACGTGTGTGTGTGTTCCTGTGTGAACAGGAGTGAGAGGTGAGCGGCACTCCTCTCTTCTCTCCTTCCGTTCCCCCTTGAGTGAATAAGCGTTTGTGCGTGTCTCTGTAGCCCTTCTGTGCCATTCTTTTCTTCTGTCCCTCTCTTCCTACAGTATCTCTCTCTGTTGTAGTCTACCTACAGAATGTTTGTGTCCTCATCTCTACCTTTTCTGATATCTTCTCTCATAATTATTTTCCTTAAGGTACTATCTCCTAAAAGTTTTCCCCCAGGAATTTGACCTTGGTGTGCTGTGTTTACTATCTCGGATGTCCTTCTCTAGACTGTGTGTGTGTGTGTCCTCTGTTATGTGTTCTGTCTTTTGTTTCATGTTGATATTGAGTCATCCAGTGTGTTGTTGTTTTAGTGAGTGAGCCGCGGAGGCGACAGTATGTTAGAACAACAAAGTAGGGCAGATGAGACAAGGTAACTATCTCTGCAAGTTGCTGTTATTTCTGCAGGCCATTGAAGGATGCTCAACTAATCTGTTGTAGCGTCACTCTGCACAGGGGGCTGAGGAGGACGTGTTGTGCCTGTGTGTACGCCTGAGCATGTTCGTGAGCATTAGTGCGCGGCGTCCGTGTGTGTTTATGCATAACCGGGCAAATGATTGACCGTAAACTGAGGTGAGATGAGTTAGTCTGTTATCTACCTTCAGCTCCATTGTTTCTCAAATAAATCAAATGTTATTGGTCACATACACGTGGTTGCAAATGTTATTGGTCACATACACGTGGTTTGCAAATGTTATTGGTCACAACACGTGGTTTGCAAATGTTATTGGTCACATACACGTGGTGTGCAAATGTTATTGGTCACATACACGTGGTTTGCAAATGTTATTGGTCACATACACCGTGGTTTGCAAATGTTATTGGTCATACACGTGGTTTGCAAATGTTATTGGTCACATACACATGGTTTGCAGATGTTATTGTCACAACACATGGTTTGCAGATGTTATTGGTCACATACACGTGGTTTGCAGGATTAATGCGAGTGTAAGCGAAAGCTTGTGCTCTAGTCCCAACAGTGCAGTAATATCTAACAAGTCATCTAAAAATTCACAACAACTACCTAATACACACTAATCTAACAAGTAATCTAACAATTCCCCAACAACTACCTAATACACACATCTTAAGGGTGAATGAGAATATGTACATATAAGTATATGGATGAGCGATGGCCGAGCGGCTAGGCAAGATGCAGTAGATGGTATATACATGTGATATGAGTAATGCAAGATATGTAAACATAATTAAAGTGCCATTATTTAAAGTGGCAATGTTTAAAGTGACTAGTGATCCAATTATTAAAGTGTCCAGTGATTGGGTCTCAATGTAGGCAGCAGCCTCTTGAGTTAGTGATGACTATTTAACAGTCTGATGGCCTTGAGATAGAAGCTGTTTCTCAATCTCTCGGTCCCAGCTTTGATGCACCTGTACTGAACTCGTCTTCTGGATGATACGGCGGTTGAGCAGGCAGTGGTTCGGGTGGTGTTGCCCTTGATGGCCTTCCTGTGACATCGGGTGCTGTAGGTGTCATGGAGGGCAGGTAGTTTGCCCCTGTGATGCGTTGAGCAGACCGCACCACCCTCTGGAGAGCCTTGCGGTTGAGGGCGGAGCAGTTGCCGTACCAGGCTGTGTTAGAGCCCGACAGGATGCTCTCGATTGTGCATCTGTAAAAGTTTGTCAGGGTTTTGGGTGACAAGCCCACATTTCTTCAGCCTCCTGAGGTTGAAGAGGCGCTGTTGCGCCTTCTTCACCACACTGTCTGTGTGGGTGGACCCTTTCAGTTTGTCTGTGATGTGTATGCCAGGAACAACACTTTCCATCTTCTCCACTGCTGTCCCTTTGATGTGGATAGGGGGCTGCTCCCGCTGCTGTTTCCTGAAGTCCACGATCATCTCCTTTTGGTTTTTTGACGTTGAGTGAGAGGCTTGTGTTTCTGACCACCACACTCCGAGTGCCCTCACCTCCTCCCTGTAGGCTGTCTCGTCGTTGTTGGTAATCAAGCCCACTACTGTGGTAGTGATTTAATTGGAGGTGTGCCTGGCCACATAGTTGTGGGTGAACAGGGAGTACAGGAGAGGGCTGAGCACACACCCTTGTGGGGCCCCAGTGTTGATGGTCAGC